>NC_133622.1:54185093-54356008 GCF_048593235.1 Sminthopsis crassicaudata
AGTTACTATGTTGCAAAAATTACTATGTCTCAATGGTTGCTCTGTCCCAAAGTTTACTATGTTCCAAAGGTTACTATGTTCCAAAGGTTACTATGTCCCAAAGTTTACTATGTTCCAAAGGTTACTATGTTCCAAAGGTTACTATGTCCCAAAGGTTACTATGTCCCAAAAAGTTACTATGTCCCAAAAAGTTACTAAAATGTGCACAATCTTTGATCCATGTTTACCATATCCAAGATATAATTCCAAGAATTCTATCCCCAAAGAGATTAAAGAAAGGAAAAAAAATACCCATAAGTATAAAACTTTTCCCAGCAACTCTTTTTGTGGTGACAGTACTGATGCCATTAATTGAAGAATGGTTGTAACAAAATATAGTATATTATTTTAATGGAATGCCATAAGAAATGAAGAATGGGATGGCTTCAGAGAAACTGATACAAAGTGAAGTGAGCAGAACAAAGAATACACTTTGTACTATAACATTATTAAAATGTATAGATTTGACCGACCTAGTAACTTTTATCAATACATTGACCAAACATGATTCTGAGAACTGTATATCTTCTGACCGAGGGGTGAGGGACTCAATATGAAGAAGGAGGCATATTTTTGGACATAACCAATGTGAGAATTTGTTTTTTATGATCATATATATTTGTTATAAGATAGGTAGTAAATATCCTATGAATGCTTAAAGTCGGAAAAGTTAAATTGAATATTGAGGGCTGACTTTAAGTAACTATTCCCTATTTAGGAATATTATTAAACTATCAAAATAATAGTCTCTCTCTGTCTCTGTCTCTGTCTCTGTCTCTCTGTCTCTGTCTCTGTCTCTCTCTGTCTCTCTCTGTCTCTCTGTCTCTCTCTCTCTGTTTCTCTCTGTCTCTGTCTCTCTGTCTCTTTGTCTGTCTCTGTCTGTCTGTCTGTCTGTCTCTCTCTTACACACACACACACACACACACACAC
Organism: Sminthopsis crassicaudata; assembly: GCF_048593235.1. Lineage (NCBI taxonomy): Eukaryota > Metazoa > Chordata > Mammalia > Dasyuromorphia > Dasyuridae > Sminthopsis > Sminthopsis crassicaudata. Next base: position 54,186,063 of record NC_133622.1, read on the forward strand.
ACTTTCTGATTTGAGGACATAGTGGATAACATCAGTCCTGGAGTCAGGAGGAACTAAGTTAAATATGAAGTCAGATGTTTACTAACTAACTGATTCTGGGAAGTCGTGATGTGCGAGCAGCATCAGTAACCTGCGCTCGTAGCCCTTGACATCAGCTGAAGTTGTCCGCGCAGACTCTGCTCTTGCACCGATCTGCGGGCCCCTACCCTTAAATTGACTCTGTTTGCCTCACTTATAAAACTTATAAAAATCACTTATTAAAAAAAGTTCTTCACTTATAAAATGAGCTGGAGAGGAAAATGACAAACTACTTCAAAATCTTTGCCAAGAAAATCCCAAAAATAGGGTCATGGAGAATCAGTCACAACACAATAACAACATTGAAAGTGTGTGTGTGTGTGTGTGTGTGTGTGTGTGTGTGTGTGTGTGTGTGTGTGTGTGTGTGTGACAGAGAGAAAGAGAGAGAGAGAGAGAGAGAGAGAGAGAGAGAGAGAGAGAGAGAGAGACATATACAGAGAGACAGAAAGAGGAAGAAAAAGAAGAGAGAAACAGAGAGAGAGAAAGAAATAATTAAATCTGAATTACATAGAGAGGATTTCTAAAAGGTATTATATCCCATAAACTCCCAAAATACTATTCAACAAACTAGAGATGACACCACTACCTGCATTATATAATATAATTGTCAGAAAATAAACTTGTTATAACCAAGTTCAAAGGCAGGGAAAAGAAACTTGTTATAACCAACTACAAAGGCAGAAATCTGAGAGTAAAACTTTTTTTTTTTTTTTTTTTTTGGATCATGCACCCTTATTAAAACCTTGTTTTTCTCAGTGGCCACTCAGTTGAGACAGGAAGGAAGGCAGATGCTGTTGAAAAGATTTATTTTCTCAATGGCATCTGTCCATTTCCAGCTGTGGAATTAATGCCCTATTTAGAAAAGGAAAAGTTGGGAATTTGTACAATACTGTCAGGGGTTTAAGGTAGGGCCTGGTTAGGGTATAATGAATGAAGGATAGTATGGCTAGATGAGAAAAGCTTCATGGTTGGTTACTGTGGGGAAAATCAAATTGCCACAAATTCCCACCTTCTAATTGACTGATAACATATTCCTTGGGGATGAAGTCATGACCTTGTAGGGTTGAGCCACAGACTTCAGGAAGTCATGCCTTCCATTTTGAATATAAATTATGTATAACATGTAAGTATCATAATAGTAGCTGTGTTTTTGGTCATAATTACTATTCTCTTCAGAAAGTCCTACTCCTGGACATCTTGGAAAATTCAACTTTATTCACATCAATAACTAGGGGTATAATAGGCTAAAATAAGATAATGACTGTGAAACACTTTGTAAACTTTAAATTACTATGTAAATGTCAGTTATAATCATTATTATTGACCTACAGTCACCAGTCTAATTAAGATTTTTTCTGAGCCTTTTATTGCACTCTTGAGGAACTTAATGTTGCTAAAGCAATATAGAGGTAGGCTGGTAGATGTTCAACAACCAGGATCTCCAGGAAAACCATTTTTTTTTGCATGCATTCTTTTTTAATTTAATAAGGCAGCTAGATAGAACAATGATGCAGTTGACACAGAGCTCTGGGCCTGAAATAAAGAAGATCTGAGTTCAAATATAACTTCCAAAACTTATCAGCTATAGAGGAACTTCCTTAACCTATTTTTGTCAGGTTCCCCAAATGTAAGTAACAGTAAAGTTAGAAACACCTGAGTTAAATCTAGTCTCAGAAACTTACTAGCCATGTGACACTGGGTAAGTTATGTAAAAAACAACAAAAACCCCATTTACTTAGTTTCTCTAATTACAAAATGGGGGTGGTAATAATAATATCTATCTCTCCTGGGATCAAATTATATGATATTTATGTAATACATGGAACAGTGCCTGGAAGATAGTAGATGCTTATTTAATTCTAACCATGATTATTATTAAGCACTAGAGCAAAAAAAAAGTGTAAAGCAATTTTATAGGAAAAGAGTGTTATAGGTTTATATCAAATATTAAAAATAAGTTCCACCTAATTTCATTTTAGATTATAATTTTGATGTATATTTATATATTATAAAAAGAAATTATTCTTTTAATTTTTAGGGAAAAAATTTAGGAAAAAAATTAGGAAAAGTTGTTGTATCTGAGTTTTCAGAAAATAGGAACCCTGAAATGTGAAGACATTATTAAATTATATTTACTGGTTTATTTGTACTGACAACACAAGTGATATTTTAAAAAACCACAATTTAACCTTAATGTAAGAAATATCTTTGTCTTTAAAATGATATATTTCATGAAAATTAATATTATTATGTCTTCTATGAAGTCTTTTTTTTCATGAGAAACATGTGAAAATAGAAGTTTTTATGTACTCTTTTATTCTTCAACATATGTTTGTGCAAAAATGGCAGTATTGCCCATTTTTCTTGAAACATGTTATTGGGGAATGATAGTTCAGTAAATTCTCACTTCTGGGTGTTAAATACAAAATGGCATGGAAAACACTTTCTGAAAATGAAGCTGTGGATGTTTCTGGTGTTTTGAGAGACTGAAGATTGCATTCCACTGAAGTGAATCATTATTTCGTGGAATAAATTGTTTTTCTGAAAGATCTGAAGAATAGAGTTTCTAACAGTTAGAAGGATAGGTGGAAGGCGGATTCATTCTTTAACCTCCAGTGATCATAGCAAGAAAGGCACAAAGAGAGAACTGAAATAACCGATAATTTTAGAGAGTTATTTCATTCTGATACTGCAAGGTATTCTCAATCATAATATTATTTATAAAAAGGAAAGGGATATAAGTTAATTTGAATCATCAATAAATTAGTATATATCACATGGGCTTATGGATTCAGTAATATAGATGGATGGATGGATAGATAGATAGATAGATCGATCAAATTAATTATACAGACATGGAGCAAAAAAATAATAACAATAATTACCCAAGATAACTCCTTCTAAGTATGTGAGGGGGGAAAAAAGCTCAGACTTTGAACCTCAGATCCAAGTTGATGTTGGAAGGCTGAGGGAGGGATGGGAGGCCTGGTAGATTAAATGTCCCAGGATGTGGCTAATACTAGGTGGGAAACTAGATGTTGGCAGGAGCTCATTAAATACTGAAAACAACAACAGGGATAATAACAATAATAACAATGAACTGGAGAAGGAATTGGAAAACCATGCCAGTTTTTTTTTTTTTTTTTTTTGGCCAAGAAAACCTCAAATGACATCATGGAGAGTTGTACACAACAACTACAATATCTTTATATAGTGTTTTAAGATTTGAAATGTGTTTTATATATCTTATTTAAGCAAGATATAGGCCTCTGAATAGAACCTATCTGAATTGGACATGCAAAAGCCTGCTACCTCCCACCACTCCTATAAAAACAAGACAAATCAAGAACAAAAACAAAACCAAAAATTAAATTAAATTAAATTTAAAAACAACAAAAGAATTTCTGTCTGCTTAGGGAAATTTTTTTTTTTAAAAACTGGTCAAGTTATGACACCTGCTGGCCATGGCTAAGAACAGCAAACAGAGGGAAGTGTGTTTCATGCAGAATAGTCAGGAAAATGTAAAGGAAAAAAGAGAGAGGAATCACTCATACCAGTTTATGAGTTCAGGAAACCCCTTTCTGAAGCATATTTGGAAGCACCACAAGAGACAGTATTAGTTGAGAACAGAAACTAGTTTAAGGCTGTGAATGAAGTCATCAAGTCTTTAGAAGAGGGTTACCCATTGACAGATGTCCATTTCCAGGAACTCTTGTATGAGTACTATTTTCTTTCTTTAACTTGTAAGTAAAACTGTTCATTTTTTGATTTGATTAACTGTTTGTTTGTAAGGTCACTCCACAATGTCTGATAGGGATGGTAGCATATTTTCAGCATAGGGACAATGAGCCAGGGAACTCAGAAATTCTCTCAAATGATACATTGACTTTTCCTGTCAAGTGAGAAAGAAGCATTAATACAATGTCCCATAGGCATCTCAAACTAGACAAGTCCCAAAGAGAATTCCTCAGCTCTCTCCCTATAGCCAACCTACTCTAAATTTACCTTTTCTGTCCATGATTTTTCACCAATTTTTCACACATCCAAATTCACAACCTGGGAGTAATCAATATGTTTTATATTAAGCAGCAGGCCCTGTTCCAGGCATGCTGGAGATATAAAGATAAAGCAGTCTTTGCTATGACAGCTTACATTGTATCCACTCCTCAAATCCATCCTTTAATTTTTAATCTTCCACTCCCCTCTAATTAATTGCCAAATATTTTAGATTATATCTTCCCAATATTCCCTTCTCTTTCCTTACCAATTAATTCAGGCTTCCATCACCTTTTGCTTGGAATATTGATGTAGCCACCTAATTAGTTTCCCTTTATCCAGCCTGATCCTTCCCTGATCCATTCTCTACCCAACTGTCGAATTCATAGTCCTAAATAACAAATTGACTATATGACTCCCCTACATAAGAATATTCAGTGGGTTCTTATTGGTTCTCGAGTAAAATAAAAATTCTCTTGTTTGGCTTTTAAATCCCCTTTAAATTTAGCTTAAACAAAGGGGCATTCTGGGATGATAAGGGAGTAGCTCAGAAATTTCCAGATGCTTCCCATTTCTTCCACATACAAATGATAAATAGCCACATGTGAACATAAAACAGCAAAATTAAAGGAATAAAGCAGTTGTCCTCCTAAGACAACTTAAGAGGAACTCAGAAAGGATAGGGTCTCCAGGGGCTGAGATTCGGCCTTAATAAAGTGAAGACACTTCTAGACTGTCCACTGAATCCAATAGATCAATAAACAGTAGGCCTTAAGGCCAATTCCATTGGAAAGAAACAAAGCTTCAAGAAGTTTCACCTTACAAAATTTCACCTTAAATCATCAGGAACGTTTTTTTTTTTTTTAAATAAAGGACAATATACTGCTGAGCGGGGAGAGATTGAAGGAAGCCAGTCCTAGCAGTACTGAATAGAAGCAATCCCAGGCTGCCCTCACACTCCACTTTTAAGAGAAGCTAGTAAAGTTGCTGTTCTTTTGACTAAATATTCTATCCCTTGCCTCTGAGGTTCTTTTTTTATTCCATAAATTATAAATGCTCCACCCTCATTATTGTGAATATATTTTATATTACTCATCTATAAGATTAGATATTAGGAAAACATTTTGCAAACCTAAAGGGCTATACAAATACTAGTTGTTATTACTTTTATTGTTATTATCTGTATATTTCCTATTTCCTCTCTGAAGAATATAAGTACCTAGAGGGTATCAATTTTCTATCTTTGTATCCTATATATCCTGCACAAGCTAGCTACTTAATAAATTCTTCTTGAATTAAACTGATAATGGCCACATCTCTTTTCTCTTCACTGTCCAAATATTTACTCTCTATTCAAGTTTTTCTTGCAAGGTTATGTTCTCTGATAATCATGCCTCCAAGAGCTAATTCCCCAAAGTTGGAAGCTGGACTTGAAACTCAGATAATTTTTCATATGAAAATGTCGGATGGTTGCTAGGGAGGACTTATTTTCAAGCCAAGTGAGAATAAAATTCCTGATGACACCCTCTATTTTTTCCTTTCCAAGTGATGCTTTATATACTTCAAACCTCAGAGGTAAATCAATAATGTGATGAAGAGTGCTCCAGAAGCAACCAGTCCTGTGACATTTTCATATTAAAATTGTTTCATATTAAAATTTTTAACATGAAAGTTTATATCAATAACTAAAATGCATTCTATTTGATCTCATCTTAAATTATAATTCTGATTTATTTTGTATATTTTTGGAAAGGTATTTAAATGTTGAGGAAAAGCTATTTAGTATCTGGAGTTTCAAAAAAAAAAAAAAAAAAGGAACCCTGAAATGTGAAGACAGCATCAGCATTACAAATAATGTTTTAAAATCACAATTTAAATGTTAGTGTGAAATATAATAAAAATTATCTTGTCATGAAAATTAATATCATTATCAGGGCCTTCTACAAAGAGATTTTTTTATAAGAAAGATGAGATAGAATTTCCATCTATGATAAAAAATTTTATTAACTATATTTTATTTTTTGACACACACTTTTGCAAAAATGGCAACATTTTCAGTTTTTCTTGGGGTGTGTGACCTTGTCATTTCATCACAATGTTGATATCCTTGGTATGCATTCTCTCTACAGGAGAAAATAGAATCTGACCATTACTAGCACTTAGTATATGCCCAATAAGACACATTATCTCCATCATTTCTTTAGACAATCACCAAATAACAAACTAAATGCTAATTTCTAGCATTTGTCAGTGCTGTAAATGCTGAGATGTAAATGCTCACACTGAAAATTTAATAATCAACAGATCCCTCTCCCATTAACTCCCTTCCTAAGTTGTGGCACATGTAACTGAATACAATTCTCCAGATGTGTTCTGATTGTTATAGTGGAATTATTGCTTCCCATATTCCACACAAAATCCTTTTTGTTCAAGAAATCTTATATTGCATTAGTTCTCTAGGCTTCCCTCTCATATTCTTGAATTACAATGAGCTTACGTCCTTAGATCTTTTAAACTGCCACTAAGTGCATTTGTATTAACAGAGTTGACTATTGAAGTCAATCATAAGACTTTATATTTATTCCTCTTATATCTCATTGGATCAGATCTGACCCCATCTTCTAACTAAGATCTTTTAGAATACGTAATATGCTGTCCAATGCATTAGAAATCCCTCCAAACTTTGTGTGATATGTAGATTTGAAAAGTATAGTAGCTATGTTCATCCAAGTTGTCAGAAAATGGTCCACAGATAACTAGTGACTACTCTTTGAATCTGACCATTCAACCAGTTCCAAATACATTTGTACTTTACAGGTGTCTAGCAGGCATATTTCCATCTTGACCACAAGAACAGAATTTGAGACTTTGTTAAAGTCTTAGCTAAAGTCTAGGCAAAGCCTATCTAAAATAATCCCTTGATCTACATGTATAACAACCCTGTCAAAGAAGGAAATCGAGGTAATCTAGTAAGAGCCAGACTGGTTCCTTGTGATCATATCACTTTTCCACAAATTCACTTACATCAGATTTATTACAGAGTAAATGGAGAAATCCAAAAGAATCTCAGAATCAGGATACAAATATGAAAATGGAAAGTGCAACTTACCCAAAATTTTGCTATAGTAGGAATCCCATGGGGACCAAAGAGTATTAAACATGTAGTCCTGTAAATGGTAGGAGATGAAGTTTCTTATTCTGTCACTAAAAGACATCTGGTCGGTGAGCTCTGACAAGACAGCAGGAACATAGGAAGGAGGATATGGCACTTTCCCACAGTGTTTTTCTACTGTGGAGGCTGGAGAGAATCTCAAGGAATATATAAATGGGATTCCTAGTTTAAGCGCAATCAAGTCACCACAGGGAAATACTGGATCTGAGACTAAGATATCAAATTTTCCCTTCTGCAGCTTATCCATTAACTTCTGGTTGGTAAGCACACCATCACAGATTGCTCTAGACACTTGGTGGAACTCATCAATGACTGTGGTCATTTTTGAGTAGAAACGCCAGATAGTTGCAGGAGAGGGCTTATTTTCCAGCCATGTGAGAACAAAATTTCTGATGACACCCTCTATTTTTTCCTTTTCAAAGGATACTTTATATACTTCAAATTTCAAAGATGAATCAGTAGTAGGTGTGATGAAGAGTGCTCCAGAAGCAACCAGTACTGTGACATTGTGCTGTTTTTCTATCAGTTTTCCTAAAATTATCTTGATATTAAGCCAATGACTACCTTCCATTGGCCAAATCAGGACATTTCCAGCAAAGATTGTCCCTAATAGAGTCATGTGAAAAGCCAGAAACAGGATAGTTTTCCCCAACATGGTGTACGTTGATGGAAGTCTTTCTGGAGTCCAAAGCAAACAGATATTTTCCTCCTTAAGCCTAAAATATAAAACAAAAATAGGGCATTTTAAACATACTTTTATTCTAATATAAGTTTAGCGACAAACATCAGATTCATTCAGAAATAACTAAATTTTGTACCTTGACATAGCTCTTTGAAAAATTTCTTTTTAGTCAGAGGAAGGTGGTCTAAGTGTACCTGATCTAAAGCTATATTATATAGCAGCAGTCACCAAAACCATTTGGTATTGGCTAAGAAATAGACCGGTAGATCAGTGGAACAGATTAGATACAAAGGACAAAAAAGGGTACATCTATAGCAATCTAATCTTTGACAAACCCAAAGATACCAACATTAGGGACAAAAATTCATTATTCAGAAGAAATTGTTGGGAAAACTGGAAATTAGTATGGCAGAAATTAGATACGGACCCACACTTAACACCATATACCAAGATAAGATCAAAATGGGTCCATGATTTAGGCATAAAGAATGAGATCATAAATAGATTAGAGGAACAGAGAATAGTCTACCTCTCAGACCTGTGGAGGAGGAAGGAATTTATGACCAGAGGAGAATTAGAGATCATTATTGATCACAAAATAGAAGAGTTTGATTACATCAAACTAAAAAGTTTCTGTACAAACAATACTAATGCAAACAAGATTAGAAGGGAAGTAACAAATTGGGAAAATATTTTTAAAAGTAAAGGTTCTGACAAAGGTCTCATTTCCAAAATATATAGAGAACTGACCCTGATTTATAGGAAACCAAACCATTCTCCAATTGATAAATGGTCAAGGGATATGAACAGACAATTCTCAGATGATGAAATTGAAACTATTTCCACTCATATGAAAGTGTTCCAAATCACTACTGATCAGAGAAATGCAAATTAAGACAACTCTGAGATACCACTACACACCTGTCAGATTGGCTAAAATGACAGGAACAAATAATGATGAATGTTGGAGGGGATGTGGGAAAACTGGGACACTGATACATTGTTGGTGGAGTTGTGAAAGAATCCAGCCATTCTGGAGAGCAATTTGGAACTATGCCCCAAAAGTTGTCAAACTGTGCATACCCTTTGACCCAGCATTGCTGTTATTGGGATTATATCCCAAAGAAATACTAAAGAGTGGAAAGGGACCTGTATGTGCCAAAATGTTTGTGGCAGCTCTTTTTGTTGTAGCTAGAAACTGGAAGTTGAATGGATGTCCATCAATTGGAGAATGGTTGGGTAAATTGTGGTATATGAAGGTTATGGAATATTATTGCTGTGTAAGAAATGACCAGCAGGAGGGATACAGAGAGGCTTGGAGAGACTTAAATCAACTGTTGCTGAGTGAAATGAGCAGAACCAGAAGATCGCTGTACACTTCAACAACAATACTGTATGAGGATGTATTCTGATGGAAGTGGAAATCTTCAACATAAAGAAGATCCAACTCACTTCCAGTTGATCAATGATGGACAGAAATAACTATACCCAGAGAAGGAACACTGGGAAGCGAATGTAAACTGTTAGCACTACTGTCTATCTACCCAGGTTACTTATACCTTCGGAAGCTAATAATTAATGTGCAACAAGAAAAAGTATTTACACACATATATTGTATCTAGGTTATATTGTAACACATGTAAAATGTATGGGATTACCTGCCACCGGGGGGAGGGAGTGGAGGGAGCGAGGGGATAATTTGGAAAAATGAATAAAAAAAAATAAGAAAAAAAAATAAGAAAAATTTCCTTTTAGAACTGGAAATTGATTGGAAGTATTTTTCTCTCTTTAGTAGACCACATGCTCTCCCAGAACAGGAACTGGGACTTCTTGGTGTAATTTGTATCACCACACACTCTACACAGTGCATGTCCAATTAATATTTATTGAATAAATTGTTGAAATAAATAAATTCTTCCAGCATGTAAAGATGGGAATTTTATGGAGGGAGGGCAATTTTGAAATTAGTTGGACTCTAATTTCTCAAAATTAACTTACTTTGGACTTTGTATCCCAAGTCCCCAGCACATATCCTGGTGCATTAGAGGTGCTTAATAAAATTCTTGTTATTGATAGGTCTGCCAAATCTCTAGTCTAAAGGTGATTTTCTGAATCTATTGTTTATTTTTCTTTTTTTTTAAATTTGTTTCATTTTTAAAAAAAAAATTAAAAAGAAAAACAAAATAAAACAAGACAAAACAGAACATTGTCTTGTGTCCAAAAGAACATCAGGGAGGATTCAAAATAGATAACAATAAATTATCAGTTCAAGAAAGAATATGTAATAATAGAAAAATATATTCAGGAAATGTTCATTTTTTCTTTACTTCCATCTAGGTTATTCTTTTGTTCTTTGCTGCACACTTTTTTTTTTTACTTTATCCTTTTTTTATTCTCTCCACTTCACCCAAACAAACTATAGTTAAGTAAGGATATATACATATACACACATACACATACACCCTGCCCTCCCCAAACACACATATCTTTCCTATAGCTGCTAACTAGCTTTAATTCTGTTCCTTAACTTGCCTTGGTATTACTTAATATCTCCCCCCACACAAGAATTCCCTTGTCTTCTTCCCCCACCCTTTGTTTCCTTTTCTGTCCATCGATCTCCCCCTTATTTTTTATAGATTTTGGAGGGTGCTATACCTTTTATGGTATTTATATAGTGATAGCTATTTAACACATTCTCAGTGCAAATGGTTTTCAGAATTATGAGCCCTTTTCTCTCCTCTAATGCTTCTGTATCTGTTCTTCTTCTGCACCTCATTTGTATAACAGAATTACTATTTTTATCTTAACTGCCTCAGTCTTTCTTTTGAGCTACCCAATTGCTAATATCAATCTTAAACATATGGTATACATTTGCATGTAAAAACACAAATAATTTATCAATGTCACGTTCCTTGAAATTGACCTTTGATATTGTTATAGATTAAATAGATTGTTATAGATTAAATTTTCTATTGAGTTTGAGTTTGGTTGAAAGTTCTAAAATCTGCAAGTTTGTTGAATTCCATCTTTTTTATTGAATATTACAGATAATTTTACTGGATATGATATTTTTGGCCATAGGCCTAGTTATTTTGATTATTGGTATATATGATTCCAGGATCTATGTTCTTTTACTGTGGCCGCTGATAAGTGCTGTACAATTATAATTGTAGCTCTCACATATTTGAATTGTTTTTTCCCTTGTTTCTTGCAAATTTTTCTTTTGAATGTAGGGGTTTCAAAATTTGGCAATAATATCCCTATATGTGTCCCACAAAGGATCTCTTTGAAGTTATGATCAGTAGATTTTTTTTCTATCTCTACTTTCCCCATAAGTTCTATTACTCCAGGACAATATTTTTGGATTATTTCATCAAGGTTTCTTTTTTAGTCATACCTTTCAGGTAGTCCAATTATTCTTATATTTTCTCTTCCTGATCTGTTCTCTAGATCTGTTGTTTTCTTACATTTCACATTTTGTTCTTTTTTTTTTCATTCTTTATATTCCATTTTGTTATTTCTTGGTCTTTTATAGCTTCACTGGCTTCCCTCTGCCCAATTCTAATTTTTAAAAAGTTGTTTTCATCTTTAAGACTGCATCTCCTTTTCTAGTAGGTTTTTTCATAATATTTTTGCTTTTCTTGGATTTTTTAAAAAGTTTTTCTTCAATGTCTCTCATTTGATTTTTAAACTATTTTAAAAATTTTTCTATAAATTCTTTCTGGGCAAAGAGCTATTTAACATTATTACTTGGGGTAGAAGAAGCTTTTTTTTATTTCAATGTCCCTCTTAAGATGAACCCCAATCTTCCCTGTTCCCACAGTAAGTTTCTATAATTATTTTTTTCTTCTTTACTAGTCCATTTTAAAAAAAATAAGTATTAATAGAAATACTTCTAATCGTGAGGTAAAGAAATGGTGCTTCTAGTTTCACTTCAGTTCTCCTTTCTGACCTGAAACCTCAAACCAAGAGCTCCCCCACTTCAGCAAGTGCCTATAGCCGGCAATTTCTCTGCCCCACTGCTTCTGCACTCACTCAGCCAATGTGCTGATTCCTTCTTGCCCAGGGCCATGTCTCTGCCACATAGCTGGGCCTAGTGTTTCTAATCAACCAAAGTTCACTAGGTTTTCCTGGTCTCCCACCTCCACCCCCACGCCACATGCAATTTGGGTGTTGAATATTTCTGTGGTTCCTCTTGAAATTTCAGCCAAATCCAGCTAGTCCCAAGGCTCCCCACTTGGTGTTTCTGTGGAGCTAGCCTGGAAGTGTTCATACTTCACATGGGTTAATCCTGGCCTGGGATCTTTCTCTTCAGATCTTCTTATTTGTACCAGAAAAATCCCTGTTTTGCCACAAGTCTTTTTTGTGTTTCACCAGTCTACATTCGCCTATGTTTGTGGAGGAAATCTGGAGAGCTTGGAATTTGCTTACCAACTCTGCCATCTTCCTAGAATCTTCCCCTGAATCTATATAAAGTTGATTTCATTTGAGAATCTGAACAATTTTTTTTTCAAAAATATCACCATTCCCTCCAAAAAGAAAAGAAAAGTGGACATTAATAAAAGTACCAAAAAAGAGAGAATTAAAGAGAGAGAAGAAAGAAAAAAAAGAGAGAGAATGAAAGAAAAAGAAAGAACAAAAAGGAAAGAAAAGAAAAAAAGGAATCAAACAAGCAAAAGCCACAAGTATCTCTTGTTTATTTTTTCCTATCTTAAGCACAAATTGTCAGCAACTAGCCTTTATTATTCTACCACTTTAATTACTTGGTCTCTATGCCTCAGTTTAACAAGTTGAATTTAAGTGAATCCTCAATTTGATAAGAAAGTATATAAGGGATTTGGTCTCAAATGAAGAACAGATTATAAATAATTATTTAGGTTAACTGCTTTCCAAATGAGAAGCAGATTGACATTGTAAAACATTTCAGGAGAGGGTTCCACAAATGTTTTAAAATGTATTATTTTAAGTGTAAGTTAAGAAGAAAATACAGTCTCAAGGGAAGCCAAATGAAGGTCAATCACTTGTCCCTCAATCAGACAGTAGAATCCCTCATAACAGGTGGGGTTTGAACTGAGGTTTTCTGACTTCTAAACCAGAGTTATTTCTACAACACCATCCTGCATAGAAATAACAGAGCCTTGGGGGGAATATGGATATTTTCCTCATCCTCCACCTGTTTTTATTCTCTCATGTCTTGGATCCCAATCTCTTTGTTTTTACTTTTTAATATATTTATATTTATTTACTTGTATAACATTTTTGTCTTTTTATGTTTTAATATTTTTATTTTTCTGAGTTATTGATAAAGCAATTTTTTACATTTGTTTTTAAAACTTTGAGTTCCAGATTCTCTTTTCCCCCCTCCCCATTGAGAAGATACATGTGAAGTTAATGCAAACATTTTTTATTAAATTCATGTTATACATATGATTTTCTCCTTGTTAACATATAAAGCATTTGAGAGGACATTCTGGTGAGTTTTTCTGTAAATATTTGTTGAATTTTAATCAAATTATCAATAAATTGATAGACTATTTAGTCTTCAATTCCCATATCCAGGCAGAATAACATCTAAACCTACTCAGTGGGATAAAAAGCATATCATTTTTAAGTCCTCCAGAGTAAAACATTTCACCATATTTTACAGTAGCTGCATTCTAAGATTTGATTTAATGCACCAGGAGAGAATCCTTTCACCCAACTAATCTAATTTCTGCACATTGCAATCTAAATTGACTTCATGTTCTGTATTTAATACAAATGATCCTAGACTTTCATATTATAGCTTTGTTTTCATTTTTTAAAAGCACAGTAACAATTTCAATCTCAAATATTTTCCATCCCTTTAATTAGACTAATTAGTTTTTCTCGAAAACTATCCCTTCATCTAAATTTTCCTATTACAATCCAAAGCACTCTTGTCCTCCCAATCACTGAAACTTATACATCTTGATGCTATCTTCTATTCTTCACTTTATATCCCCTGTTCTCCACTCAGATAGCTAAGAGTCCAATTCAAGTACTCACTACTTCTTACCTTCAATATTACAAAGCCTTTTAAAAAGCTCCCTTCTTCAAGTTTTTCCCCATTTTTCACCTCTTCTACTCATTTGTCAAAGTGATTTTCTAAACTGCAGGTTTGTTCATTTCTCAACTCTACTCAATAATTTCCAGTGACTATTACTTTTGGGAGAAAATAAAAAATACTCTATTTGACATTTAAAGCTTTTCATAATCTGAATCTTTCATAACTTTCCCAGCTGTCTATATATTACTTGCCTGATATACTCTAAGATTCAGCTTTACTGAGCTATTTATTTATTGTTCTCTGAACATACAACTCCATTCCTTATATTTTTCTGCTCATGTTATTCTTCCTGTCTATAAAGTTCTGTCCCTTTGTTTGGCCTTGTGCCTTCCTTCAAGTCTCAGGTCCAACCTTACATTCTTCAAGTCTTTCCAAGTACCTTCCCTTCTCAGATTGTTCTTTAACTTCTTTCTTGTATGTACCTAGTTATTTATTTTATAACCCCATTAGAATATGAAGTCCTCAAGGTAAGGACTAATTTTTTGCTTTGCTTTATATTACTAGGGCTTAATTTAATGACATAGTAAATCTATAATGAAGTCTTATTAATTAATAGGTAAATAGTGTTTCTCTTTCCCCTAGAGGTTTTTATATTTATGAATTGCCAAGCCCAGACTTGGGCAATCTTTAAGTAAAGGTCTGACCAATATTAAGTGACTTTTTTTTATCCTATTCTTAGTTAAACATCCTTAATATAGAGCTTAATCACCTAATCTTAACAGATGCTGAGAATCTTCATTTGGATCATGGCGTCCCCTCTCTCTTCTCTTACCAATGTTGGTTGATCTTATTATATCATAAAGGATAATTAGACTAGATCATAAAGATTTTTTAAAGAGAAATCAGAGAACCTTTATTCTTAAAGAGATCTTTAAGATCACCTTGGTCATGCCAACCCCTGTTTTATAGATGACAAAACTGAATTTGAAAAAATTAAATTTCTTGCCCAAATTATACAGCTGCCAGATCCTCTACTAGCTAATTGGATTTGCATCATGCAATTTAATTTGTTAAAGTTTTCCTTGATTGACTAAGTATATCTATAGCAACATGTGGGGCCTAAATTTTTTTTGAGGTATGTTGTAGCTTTGCAACTCTTTCACAAATAAGGGATTCTCTCCCAAATTTTTTGAGGATATAGATAGATCACTTGACCTTCCCTGTATATATTGTTCCCCCTTCCTTTTTTTTTCCTTCTACTTCCACAATCAGTCACTTCTGCTCTCCAATGTTAAATTTATTAAAGAAATGTTCATTTCATTTGTATTAAGTTCTTGAGTCCCTCCTCCCCCCTTGCCGGAAATAAAAGCATATACTTCTCTTCATGGACATCTCAGGAATATCTTGAGTCTACCCATAGTATTTGATTATTTCTGAAATCATTCTTTATAGTAAACATAGAAAGGATGAGAAATCATAAGATTCTAAGATCTACTTCAATTATATGATCAAGTCACTTTACATTTTGAAGTTTTTGTTTCCTTATTTATAAAATAAGAGGGTTGGATTATATAGTCTCCAAGGTCTCTTCTGTGTCACCTCCTTCTGTGGTGTTATAATTTGTGCTCTTGATGTCTTTTAGAGCCAGGGGTAATCAAGCTAAACAAGGTACAACTGAGCCATAAGCAATGTTTCAAATGTGTGCATTATTAGATGTTCACATAAAAGTTTATTAAGTTTGGGAACAGATTCTAGGAAGATAGTATTGTGTAGATGGATGTAATGTTTGACTTGAAGTTAAGATGATCCAAGATTAAGAGTCCAATCACTTAATCTCCCTAAATTTTGATTTGCTCATCTAAAATGATGGACAGCTAAGTGGTGAAGTGGTTCGAGTTCTGGACCTGAAGTCAGCAACTTTATCTTCCTAAATTCAAATCTGGCCTCAGACTTATTAGCTGTGCAAGTCACTTAACCCAGATTGCTTCAATTCCTAATCTATAGAATTAGCTGGAGATTATAATGGTGGACCACTCTAGTACCTTTGTCAAGAAAATCCTAAGTGGGGTCCTAAGAATCTTAATATTAAGAAAACATCACAGGATTGCTATAAGGATCAAATAAGACCATTTTTAAATAATAGCTTTTTATTTACAAAACACATACAAAAATAGTTTTCAACATTCATCTTTGCAAAATCTTGTGTTCCAAAATTTTCTCCCTACTCTCTCCTTAGACAACAAGTAATCCAATACATGTTAAAAATGTGCAATTCTTCTGTACATATATTATATATATATATATATATATTTATCACATTGCACAAGAAAATCAGAGATCATGTTTATAATGCATTTTATAAACCTTAACATCCTAGTCAGCTAATATTATCTTAAGCTTCCCTTAATTATGCAATAGATACACAGTCTCACTGATGTCAATACTCTTCTTGTGCCTTCTCTTCCTCTGTAATTCCACATTCTTTCAAGGATCTTCCACAGAGCATCCAACATGTTAGAGATCTTCCTCTAGTTATTTTAAATTTTTATGGCTCTTAATAAAACACTTAAGGGTTGTTGGATATGATAGGCTATAAAATAATGAGCTAGAGGTCTGTTTCAAGTACTTTTCATCAAAGCTAAATCTATAATGCAAGCTTCTTCTTCCATGGTATCTTGACCATCCATGGGTGTTACATAGTAGAATTAATTAAAGTTAACAGCAAAACTCTCTTCTTTTAGGGATAAGGATAGAGACTGGATCTCATTGGTATAGGCAACTCCTTGATGAGGAACCTGCCTTTATAATAGAGATTAGTAGATTTAGAACTACAAGTTATAGATTTTAAAACCTGACTAGAACACAGAGAGGTGATAGTATTTGCCTAAGGATACATACCTACCATAGCAGAGGGAGGTTCTCAACCTATGTCTTCTAGTCTCCAGAAGGCAGGCCACCTATTCAGTATGCCACACTGCTTCTTTATTTAGTTCCCAAAGCTAAACTAAGTTATGGATTATAAATAATATTATGGAATTTTTGCCTTGGATTGGCTCTATATATCCTAACTAGTAGCCAATATTTAAGACCTATTCTCCCAATATTACAGCACCCCTCCTCCTCCTGTTGTGTGGTCCAATGGTACTGTTCCTGTTTCATCCCTAGTCCTAAATTCATGTTGACTTAGAGACACCTTAAGACAGTGTCTTAAATGACCTTTCGTTTATTCAGAAGTGAGAAGTGGTTGACCTTGAAGGCAAAATACATTCAGCACATAGGTAAAGGTAATTTAGCCTCTCCCATCCTCTAGTAATACCCAATAAAGTTAAGGGCAAAAGCAGAATGTAATAGAATAAAGGCAAAGCAAAAAGCTAGCTTTTCTCCTTATTTTCTATCTTGGTTCAAACATTTGGTTTGAAAAAGTTGTCTGCAGGGGATTTATCAACAATAGTTGAAAAGAGATTGAGTCCATATCTAGTTTTTAGGTTTTTAAGACAATTCTATAGCTTAGATAAAATTGAATCCAAGGCATTTAAATATCCAAAATGAGGAAGAGGAAGCCATATGCTATTGTTTGAGAGTCAAAATCCATAATCATAAAAATAAACTATGGATTTAGTAGTTTTCTGGATACCATAAGCCTGTCTCATATGTAATAATGTAGAGATTTATAAGCATACAAATATACATACATGGAGAGAGAGAGAGAGAGAGAGAGAGAGAGAGAGAGAGAGAGAGAGAGAGTGTCAGAGACAGGGAAGAAGTGGGAGAAGAATTGGGATAGATTCCTAAACCAGAAATCAAAGAACCTCCTGGAACAGTTCGGGGACACTTGCCATCTAAACATACCTACATATGTGGCAAATATGGTCAAGCTATAGTTGTTAGCCCTCCCTCCTGAGATACCATTTCTTTCTGCTCAAGTCCCATTTGGCATTTTAGCATAAAGAGGTAGGATCACCTGACATCTTGCCTTTATCAGGTGTCCAGAACAATTCTGAGACAATTCTGCTGGATCCAGAGGGAAAAAAAGTACTATTTATATTATAATCTATAATATCTGGCCAATTCTAAGTCCTAAGAAAGATTATGCTACCAAAAACAAATAGTTGGATAAGCCCACAAATACTTGTTGCATCAAGTCACAATTTCCTTCCAACAAATCAATTTTTTACCTCTGACATTGAAGATATCACAACTCATACTTCATCTTCTAATTTTAAACATTATGTCAAGTCTGCTTACCTGATCTTTCCGTAGGAGTCTCTGCACCATACAATAAAGAACTGGACTTAAAGCCAGTCTTAAATCATAATCCCAACAAGGAATCAGTAATTTGATGTGGTAAAATGATGATCTTAAGAAGAGAGATTAAGGGAAAAAAAGAAAAGCTCAAATGTTCTCTGAGAGTTAAATAACTGAGAAGATTAATTTCCTCTTGAAAGAGAAAGGATAAGATTTTATTACTGGGATTTCTAAAACTCTAGACAAAAGAAACTTGAAATTGATAATAACCAAGGCAAATGTTAAATCAACTGGTGAGGCTAAAGTGTTAGTCTCTCCAGAATGTAAGGATCATAAGCAATACAAGGTTAAAGACCTAGCTAAAACACTGCAGTTTCTTCACATTTAAAAGATTTCACACTGTAACTGGATTTAAACCTTGCAGGGACTTCCATTCTCCATCAGGAATAACCTTTCAGGCAGTTCTATATAAGAAACAGCATTCCAACCCAAATGCTCAATGTCATAAAATGAGTCACATCAAAAGATATTAATAGAATCATCACAAAGAATGCCAATAGTGAAGAACATGTAGAAATGTGGCAAGTTTGATTTCAAATATTACAAAGTGAAGGGGAAAAACAAAACTAGGACTGCCATATACACAACCTGACAACTATGTCAAAAATATATAGCCATATTTGTATGAAGATTTATGAAAAGACAAAAATGAGAATTACATCGGATAAAAAAAGATTAATAGCAATGCAATCTGTACCAATGGAAGGAATACCATAGATCCAAATAGATAATTGAATATGTTTATAAAACTGTTCTTAGTATGTATATATTAAAGTTTATTTCCCCCACTTAGCATTGTTTTGTGTAGCACTTCCCTTATTTCTATATGTTTTTGATAATTGTCATTCTTTATACTAATTTCCCCCCCATTTCACAATGTGTATCTAAAGTCTATTCATACAGTTATGTGCTAAGATTGATATGCATTGCAAAATTTTTCTCAAAAATTAATAAAGCTAGAATTTGATTGGTGAGGGATGGGATAAAATTCAAACTATGCCTCTCTTGACAAAGCTTCTTGGTGATATCTCATTTTGTTGACTTAGTTTCCTTTTCTATTAAAGGCATAAATCCCACTGGCAAGTGGTTTGTGTCCTTCAGACTTAATGGATCACAAAATTTCATGAAAATCACCAATTCCTGCCCTGCTGGACACTGAGATTAGTCAATTGATTAGTCCAGGGTCATATAGAGAGTATGTATGTATCAAAGATGAGACTTTAATTCAAGTCTTCCTGACTCAAGCTCAGCTTTCCCTATCCACTACACAATTCTGCTTCCCTATAAATTCAAATCAATTGGGGCACCTAGATGGTGTGGCCAGCAGAACATCAGACCTGCAGTCAGGAGGACCAGCCAAGTCACTTAACTTCAACTATCTCCAAAAAAATTCGAATCAATCAGTAAAATGTCTTTAATATGACAGGCACTATATATTAGAATATAGAGTTGTGAAATTGAAAGTTGATTTATATTTCTATTTTGTTAAGACTTAATCAAGCTAGATTGAATATTCATCCTGTCTTTTGACTTGTTTTTCCACCCCTGAATCCCTATCTCTTACTCACATTCTGGAGAAATTGGTTTAACCTAAAATTCAAGCTGATTCAATCTAACCTGTTGTGGCCACTCCCAAATTCCCTGAGTCATATGTTTTGTCTGTGGTTAAGGGGGTTTCATAAGGGGAATGTGGAAATGTGGAAATCTCAAGCTGATGTGAGAGATTTTTACTTTCTAAACAATCAGAAGAAATCACATCTCTGCTGCTCAAGATTTTGCTCTATCATCTTTTTAATCACTAAAAAAGATCCTGTCAACCCTTATTTGGGATCTTTAGTCATATGAGAGATCATTGAGCCCATTTATTGACAATTGCTAGCTTTGCTAATAAATAGCTCATGCTTGGAACTTTGTCTCTTAGAATTTCTTTCATTTTATATGTTTACACACAGACATAACACACACATGGATATGTGTGTATATGTAGATATATATCATATATGTATACATACATGTGTTTGTTTATGTATACAAGTAGCTCAGAACTCATCATTAATTAGTGATGAAAGCATTGATTGAAAACAAGAAGTCCTGAATGAATTTTTTCCCATAAGGAATACATCTTCAGTCTGCAGTCTAACCATCCCTCCCAATCCAGTTTCCCAAAGGGATAAATGGGGTTTCTAGCTTCAGAGAAACAAGCCAGCCTAGATCAGCCTAGTTGGGCTTCTCTCTTGTTGACCTAACTCACTCTTTTTTTCCCCCTGAGGCTGGGGTTAAGTGACTTGCCCAGGGTCACACAGCTAGAAAGTGTTAAGTGTCTGAGACCAGATTTGAACTCTGGTCCTCCCGAATTCAAGGCTGGTGCTCTACCCACTGTGCCACCTAGCTGCCCCCAACCTAACTCACTTTCTAAGAGGAACCATGACTTTTATATTCTCCCCTCATCCCATGCCATCCAAATTTCCTTTAAGGGTAGTGGGCTGGATGTGAAGTAGAAGCCATGGTTCTGAGCCCTCCAATATCCAGAGCTTTGGCTGTCCTCCTGGAGCTTGGGGCTGCCAGGGGTCCTGGGTCTTCTGCCACCATTGCCATCCCTTGCTGCTGCTGCTTGGGCCCCTGCTACTGCTTCTCTTCCTACTAAGCATGCTGGCCGTTCCGTGCCTCTTCTAATACTAACTGTTTTGGGAGCTGGGAGACTAAATGCTACAACTACATCATCCTGTAGGATGAACTCCCTGCCTATGAGTATCTAGATAGATAGATAGATAGATAGATAGATAGATAGATAGATAGATATAGAGCTAGAGATATATAGATATATATTCATCTACACATACATATATATACACACAGAGAGATATGTGTATGTATATATGTATTGTATATATATGAATATTTGTGTGTATGTATGTTTGCATGTATATATACAAACCTACATATAAAATGGCTCTATAATTTAATATATACAGTTATTCCTTCTACTGATGAAGTTCAAAGCCTCTCTACTCATTTTATTTCTCTTTTTTTTTTACAAACCAGAATATTTTTGAATTTATATAATTGTACCTTTAAATAAATCTATTAAAAAATCAGTTATACAAAATTTATCATTAAGTGCTCTCTAGACTGATGTAGGTTGCTACACTTCTATAACTTGAAGACTATGGTCTTCAAATATTGCTGCAACTGAAAAATCTATCATGATTTGGTCCATTGATTGTTAAGTCTCTCTTAATATAGTGATGGACCTTTCATGGAAGTCACTCATTGAATCCATACTTGAAGCTTTTATAGGTTTATAGAATCAATCTGCCAAAATATATGTCTCATTGGCTTAACCTTAGAGAACCATGTTTAAGAAAGGCCATTGGAAGAAAACTTTTTGTAGTATAAGTGAGATTAAATCTGTTAATTTTCATTTAGTCAGTAGAAGAAGATATTAGCATAAAGAGTAGCAATTACTGAGAATATATAAAAAATTATAGTGTATAGTGGCTGGAGAGCTGTCTCAAAGCCAGGAAGCCCTGAGGTCAGTTCAATCTCTAATACATACTAGCTCTGAGATCCTGGACAAGACACAGCAACTCCAGCAAAAGGCAATTAGAAAGCTCAAAATTGAGATAGATGTGTCTGTTATTCTTCATTGGTAGGAGGCGATTCCTCATCTGAGAGTTCTCAGTACAAATCACAGGTCTAGTCTTTTTCCCTATTCCTGTGGAAAGGGTTATATTAAATAATACAAAGTGGAAAAGGACAAAAGAGATATTCTTTTATAAATATTAGATTTAATATAAAACTAAAACTATGTTAGGGAGAGTGTATGAATCTATTTATCTGATTTTGTCATTTCATTAGTGTGGATACTTCCTCCATGGACACAGACTGTGTCACTGACCTGACTCATCCACATAGTTCTGTTGCTTCTGTATTCCTGAAGTAGCACAATAGCTCCCGGCACCCTCTAAATTCAGTGTAGTACTCTTTGTGTTCTGTACTCTTGGTCATAGGCTGTTACCCTGCCCCCAAAATAAATAAGCAAGCACTTGTAAAGGACTTATTGTTTGATTCTGCAGTGCCATTTTCTTGTCCCCTAAACTCCTGCCTCCCTATCCAGAAACTCTGTACCACCACTTTAAAATGTCTCTAAAGTGAAGTATTAAACTATTAATTTAAAATAACAAAACCAAATACATATTGCATTTGTAATTATTTACATATAAAAAATTAATTAATATGAAAAATATTTCCACATCTTATTTGATACCCTTGTATTACCTTACGGTGCTCTGTCCATTAATTTATCTTTCATTTGTGTATATATATTTTTCCTTGTTGCACTGTCATACTGCAGTATCTTTAGTTTTTCAAACTGCTGTCTTTATGTTACATTTTTACATATGTCTTTCCAAATTCTTTAACAGATATCATTTTCATAGTTTTCCCATTGCATTGCTACTTCATGGTTTATTCAATCAATGTGTATTGGGGCAATTTCTTGGGATCATCAAGTCTATGTTCTCATTTTATAGATGAGACTCAGACAGGTGGAATAACTTGTCCAGTCACTCAGGTAGTAATGTCCAAGCTGGATTTGAACTCAAGATCACTAACTCCAACAAATAATGCTGTTTTATGATTCTTCAAAGGAGATATCATTTACTGTTTTTCTTTATAATAAGATTCTTGTATAAACTATATATGCTGAACAACTGATGAGATTATTAGATCAAAATATATTACAATTGTGTCCTAAAACTACTATCAGAAATAATTTCCTTTAAGTCCCTACCACAAAACACTATCTTATTGAGCACTCAGGGTAAAATGGTCAGAAAAAAAAAATTAGTACCAGGTCACTCTCAAGATCTCACTTAAGAACTTTTGAATTTATTGCATGACATGGCAGACACTGGCACAGAACCACCATGGTAAGCCCTCATCAAAGAAGGTGCTGTGCTCTATGAGCAAAGCAGAATTGCAGTAGCTCAAAAGAAACTTAAGATGTTCAAAATTAGAGAATCCATCCTAAATGTTCCTAGCATTATTTGTGTCCAACCTGTGTCTGAGCATTCCGAGCTTCTTATTCTGATCCGTCACAGTTGGACACACTGACTTGACTCTAACCTAATGATGTCATTTTGGTCCTTTTCAAGAATGAAAGACAACAACCAATCAATAATTCCACCTTCTATAGGAAGTCTTCCACAACCACTCTTAATTTTAGAATCTTCCCCTCTGTTAATTAATTCATACGTGTCCTGTATATAGCCTAGGAGTTAGCACAGTGCCTGGCACATAGAAGGTACTCAATAAATGTTTATTCATAGAGAGAGCTTTAACAAAGAACCCTATAGATAATAGAAATATAACATTAAGCTTCAATTTCTCTCTTCTAAATAAGAAAACATTTTTCTACATATCATAATGTACTTTCTGAAAACCCTGAGATCTCTTATCTCAGCTCCCAATCACACTGATAGGCCAGGTGTCTCTTCAGCATAAAATAATATTTTGCGCTGAAATATTTTCTATCATTCTTATCAAAGGCCTAACCAGATGCTAAGACATAATGGGAACCCTCTCTACAAATTTACTAAGGAAGGCCTCCTCCATGAAGTTATTAGGGCAATAATTAAATTAAGAGAAGGAACATCAACTTGATTAATTAAAAAAAAATACAGAAATATTTTTGGAGTTCTCTGTTGGAGGTAGTGGTTGAAAAAGGACTGAATGTTTTTAGAAAAAAAAATAATCTCCTAAAACCATGGTTCTTAACATTCTTTGTCATGAACCTCTTAGCCAAGATGCTAGTGGAGCATACAGAGCTTTTCTCAAAATAATATTTTTAAATCAATAAGAGAAAATACATAAGATTACAAAGGAAACCAATAAAAATAAAGTAAAAATTTTCCCATCCAATCAAGCTGTCACTGGAGCTCTGTAACTATGTTCTGTCTTATTTTAGACTTGTTGTCTTGGGGATATTGTAAATTTTAGCTCCTAATGGTTTTCATTAGATTTTCAGAGACATAAAGTATCTCTCCCATCTTTGGACCTCCTCTTTAAGCAGAACTGTTTAAAGTTAGTTTAATATAAATTAATAAAAAATGATTTTGGCAGGCTCCTGCATAAAATGTAGAGTACAGAATTTTTTTTTCTATAAGACATTATCTGATTTAGCACTTATGAACTTCCAATTTCTGCTATTGTTTTAAGTCTATTTTTTCTCCTTCAGAATTTCATGATATTTTGAAAATGATAATTGGAAATATTTTTGGACTTGTTGTGAGTCTAGGGTTTAGTAAATATATGGGAATGTCTCTGGGTACATACATCCTGGAGGTTGGTATTTTACTATCACAGATTCAAACTATTTAAAGGGTAAAAGTAAAGATAGGCCTTGATTTAATATAACCCAATAAGGTGTAATTACATCACCAATAAATATTGGTTGACTCTGGGAAGAAATCCTTTTAGTTTCCATATGAAAGCAAACTAGCTCCTAGTAGAATTTTCCCTTTAGTAGAAATTAAAAAAAAATTTTTTTTTAACTGAAACCTAGACAGGAAATTATCAGGGCAAGAAATCCAGGAGTATGTATTCCAAATCACTACTAATTAGAGAACTTCAAATTAAAGCAATCCTATAATTATGCCTTATAACCATCAGAATAGCAAAGATGGCACAAAAAGAAAATGACAAATATCAGAAGGGCTGTTGGGAAAATAGTTACGTTGAGGCACTGTTGGTGGGTCTGTGAATGTATCCAACCGTTCTGGAAAGCAATGTGGAAATGTGCAAACAAAAAAGTTACAAAAGAATTTTTCCTCTTTGGCCCAACTACATGACTGCTAGGTCTCTGCCCTAAAGAGATCAAAGAAAGAAGAAAAGGTCCTTTATGTACAAAGATATTTATAGCAGATCTTTTTGTGGTAGCAAAAAAGTGGAACCTCAGGGAGGGATCATTAATGGAGGAATGAGTGAATAAATTAGGGTAGATGGATGTAATAGAATATTATTATGCTTAAGAATTCAGGAAAATGGCAGTTTCCAAAAGTCATAAAGATATTTGTGTGAAATGATTGCAGAATAAAATGAGCAAGACTAGGAAGAAAATACATTTTAGCATACAAATAGTGAAAACAAATCATTCTGAAAGATAAGAACTCATCAAGTATATGATCAATCATAATTTGGGAGGATTGATAATACAGGATACTGTCCATCTCATGACAGAAAAATGATGGACTAATACACAGGATAAGAAATACATTTTTTGAAAATGACCAATATGGGAATTTGTTTTGCTTGATTGATTGTGCTTATGTGATACAAGGAATCTATATTTCTTTGTTGCTTTCTGATTTTTTTCCTTCAGTGGAAATCAGAGATGGGAAGGAGGGGAAAAATTAAAATCAAAACAAATATTTGATAACTAAAAATATTTTTTAAAGAATAGAACTGGAACCATGACAGTATTAAAGTTAAATTCCAATCATGCTAGTGGAACTCAGAAGTAGCAACAGAAGTCACAGCAACAATGCTGAAATTGGAGTCCAGAGAGACATCTATTCAAATTATATCTTTGATACTTACATGTAACGTGTTGTTGTCTCCAGAAACTGCCAATCCCTCTCTGGTCTAGAGGAGAGACTTCTCCCTCCAGAGAGCCGCCTCAACTCTGACCTAGAGCAGAGACTCTTCTTTCCTTCTAGGGCCGCCCTCTTTTAATCCTCCCAGAGAATGGATGTGGGATAATGCAAGGGCTTCTGGGAAAAATTACTTCAATCAATGAACTTGCTCCTCCTAAGCATGCAAGCTCCTCCCCAGGAATTCACAAGTAAAACTCCCAGTAAAGGCCGGAACTAGAGAATTGTTAAGTACTGACTTAGCACTTAATAAAAATCTAATATCTCATTATCTCATTAGCACTTAGTAAGAACCTAACATCTCCCCCTTTCTTTTGATTTAGAACATAGGGTGGTCATGACCTTGAAACATAAATCCATCAATATGGGAGGCATTACACATAAATACATAGATTACATAAACACATAGTAACATAGCAACATAACACATGCTAGAAGTATGTAACAAATAACATGATCAAATGAGCATAAATTGAAAATTTATAAATGTCCATAAGTCCATTGTCCATTACTCTCATCTTGTATTAGGAAGTCAAATGATTCCTGCTGGTTTTAAAGTTCTTTAACAGTCTTCTTATTAGCCATGCTCTTTCAGTGTCAGATGTTTCTTAGATTTTATCCTTTGTTTTGAGGTCTTTCTCTTTTTCTGTCTCTCTCTGATGGACAAGGAGAATACGACTCATTGGCACCCATCTGATTCCTTTTCCTGCTGAAGAAATACAAGCAAACCCTCTCCCCCAAGCAGTTAACCTATCTGGTCCCTTCCATTCACCACTTTCTGGGTCTCTCCACATCACCTGGCAATTATCTAAGGACAGTGGAACTGCTCGCACTGGACACTGCCCTTCTGGTGGGTTATAAAATCTGTCTCCTGGAGCCAGTGCATCTTTGTCAAAAATTGGAAAATTAATGGTATAGAGAACTAAATGTAGAAGTTCCCTAGGGCTACCTGTGGCTCCCCCTTTCTTTTGTTTTTGGAGGAGTGTCTTAATGTCTCTGTTTCTTCTCTCTACTATTGCTTGACCTTGCGGATTAAAAGGTATTCCAGTAATGTGTAATATTTTATACTGCGCACAGAAGTGCGCAAAATGTTTAGAACTATATGCAGGTCCATTATCTGTTTTTATTTCTTGTGGCACACCCATAATTTCAAATGCTTGGATAAGGAATTCAGTGACCACTTGGGCTGTCCCTTTTGCTGTTGGCACTGCAAAAGTGAAACCTGAAAAAGTATCTACTACCATGTGGATGAAAGACAGATGACCAAAAGATTTATAATGGGTCACATGCATTTGCCAGATTTCACTGGGTCTCAAACCATGAGGATTCTTCCCTGGAGGGAGTGTAGGAGTGTGGAAAGGAAGACAAGCTGTACAGCTTTTTACTATGCTCCTAGCTTCCTCTCTTGTTATTATAAATTGTAAACATAAAGCTCAAGCAGCCTGATGATATTTAGAATAAGATTCTTGTGCTTCCTGAAATAAAGGAGTGTTGGCCAACATGGTTAGAAGGCTATCTGCCTTTGAATTTCTATCAAAAATAGGACCTGGAAGTCCACTATGTGAGTGGACATGCAAGATATAAATCTTGCCTGGATGTTTTCTCACTTGCTCTTGAAGTTCCTTAAAGAGCTGATAAATATTAGAGGCTGCAAATTTTATTTGGGCTGTGGCAATTCTTTGTACTACACCTACCAAATAGGCTGAATCAGTAATTATATTTACGTCTTCTGGGTAATAAGTAAGAGCTACCATGATAGCAAATAATTCATTCTGTTGAGTGGACTGAAAAGGAATCCTGACTACTCTCTTTATGGTTAAATCATGAGAGTATGCAGCACAAATATTTTCTTTGGAGGTATCTGTAAAGATTGTTGATCCTTTAAGAGGAACCTTAGAAACCTTTTCTTCAAAAATCCATCGCCAATCTGTAGTAGCCGGGTTATCTTTAATGGAGATCCATGTGCAAAATTTGGAGCTGTGGCCAATAAAATTTGCCATTCTGGGATGGTGTCACAGCGTATATTAATTTGTGCATTAGTATAGAATGTGTATATTTTTTCAGGACTTATCCCAGATAATTGTATTACTCTCTTAATAGCCTTTAATAAAATTCTAGCCACAAGCACTGGATAAGGAGTAAGGCTTTGTTCTGGTTGTGCTGGGAGGTTCACCCACTCAATCACACTGTCTCCTTGATGAAGGACACTGTGGGTGCTTCTTTTGTAGCAAAAACTGATATTTCCAAGGGTTTTTGAGTGACTCTTTCAACCACATTGGATAAAGCCAGTTCAACTTGTCTCAAAGCCTCTTGTGCTTCTTTTGTAAGTTGGCGTGGTGAATTTAAAGCACTGTCTCCCCTTAAAATGTCATATAGAGGTTGTAGTTGATTGGTAATTAAGCCTAACACTGGACACATCCATTGGATATCTCCTATTAATTTTTGGAAATCATTTAAGGTGTTCAACTTCTCTGTTCTTAAAGAAAGCTTTTGTACTGTGAGTGTCTTAGGATATACTTCATATCCTAAATATTGAAAAGGAGCATGTCTTTGAATTTTTTTCTGTAGATATATGCAGTTTGTAGTATTTTAGTGTTTCCATGGTCTTGATAGACATGCTTCTAACATTTTTCCTCAGGTGCATATCCCAAAATATCATCCATATAATGTAACAATATTACTTTTGGAAAGGCTTTTCTTATTGGAGCAAGAGCAGCAGCAACATACATTTGGCACATAGTAGGGCTGTTTTTCATTCCCTGTGGCAAAACTGTCCATTCATATCTTTTATAAGGCTCAGCCAAATTAACACTAGGCACTGAAAAAGCAAATCTTTTCATATCCTCTTTATCTAGAGGGATAGAATAGAAACAATCCTTAATGTCTATAACCCATAGAGGCCATTCTCTTGGCAACTGAGTAGGAGGTGGAAGTCCAGGCTGAAGAGTCCCTGTTTGGGCGCCAAATTGTGATGGTTTGGTCTAGCTCCTCTGAAGGGCTCAGAATAAGTCCTTAAATGTGAAGGTCTGGGCTAGCTCCTCTGAAGGGCTCAGAATAAGTCCTTGTCAGGATAAGCAAAAGTCCTTGCCCCACATTGGGCGCCAATATGTAACATGCTGTTGTCTCCAGAAACTGCCAATCACTCTCTGGTCTAGAGGAGAGACTTCTCCCTCCAGAGAGCCGCCTCAACTCTGACCTAGAGCAGAGACTCTTCTTTCTTTCTAGGGCCGCCCTCTTTTATCCTCCCAGAGAATGGGCGTGGGATAATTTCTGGGAAAAATTACTTCAACCAAGGAACTTGCTCCTCCTAAGCATGCAAGCTCCTCCCCAGGAATTCACAAGTAAAACTCCCAGTAAAGGCAGGAACTAGAGAATTGTTAAGTACTGACTTAGCACTTAGTAAAAACCTAATATCTCATTATCTCATTAGCATTTAGTAAGAACCTAACACTTACAAACTATGTGATTGAGCAAATCTCTTAAACTCTATGAATCTGTTTCCTTATTTGTGAAATGGTGATAATGTTATATTTAGAAATTACTTCACTAAATCTCCATTTATTCATGGATATAATGGAGGTAATATTTATTACCTTCAATACCTATTACCTTCAAAATCCATTTCAATTGAGTGAATTCCCATCAATTGAGGAATGGTTGAATAAGTTATGGTATATGAATGTCAAGAAATACTATTGTTCTATCAGAAATAACAAGCAGGCTGATTTCAGAAAAGCCTGGAAAGATTTCCATGAACTGATGCTAAGTGAAGTGAGCAGGACCAGGAGAACATGATACAAAGTAACAGCAAGATTATATAATGATCAATTGTGATGGACTTGGCTTTTCCCAAAATTGAGGTGATTCAAGGCAATTTCAATAGATTTGAGATGGAAAATGTCATCTATATCCAGAGAGAGAAGTATGGAAACTGAATATGTATGGAAGGATAGTATTTTTACTTTTGTTTGTTTGTTTGCTTCTTTTTTCTTATTCATGGTTTTGTTTTTGTTTTGTTTTGTTTTGTTTTTAACCTTCTGGTCTGATTTTTTCCAGAGCAATGTTACAAATATAGAAACTTTTTTTTTTTTTTTTTTTTTTTTTTTAAGAATCTATCTCAATTATATACACAACTGGAAGGGAAGGTTATCTACTCCAGCCTCTTTATGTTACCGTTAAGGAAACTGAGGTCTAAAGAGATTCAGTGACTTGCTTGTGTTCATAAGTATCAGAGTATAGATCTGAACTAAGCTTTATTAGCTCCACACCCAGCTCTCTTCTCCCCTGTGCTATGCACATTGCATCTATGGATTTGTCATGGGGATCAAATGAGATGATGCATATAAAGAGCTTTGCACACTTTAAAGCACAACAGACCTATCAGTTATCACTGTTATTATTTGCTGTATTCTATCCCCTTTTTCCCACTGGAGAGAGGCTAAAAATAATATCCAGCTTGAGTAGCAGCAGCATCTATAGCAACAGAACAGGTAGGAGGTAGTGGCTTTTATTTTCTGTGCTTTCATTTTCTTCAAATATTCAACAATATAGGACAGATGCACTCATACACTTACCCATTGCACAAAACCCAATTAGAATTTTGGACTGGAGACAGCAGTATATCCCACATATCTGCTTGGTCTGACTCAATAGGCCAGCTAATAATCAGGACAACTGGAAAATCGAAAATAAAAATCTGATATGTTAAAATAATATTCCTCAATCACAATTTTTAAGTGGCTTCGTGGGAGTTCCTTGCATTAATCCCTTAACAATAACTGGATTTGGGCTTTTAACTCCCAGAGTGGGACTTTGAAAATGTGGCTTTAAGGAGAAGCAACCAAGGTAATCTTCTACCTATCCTTAGAGAAGTGGGTTCGTTTGCTTGTTTTTTTAAAGAAACAAAACCTTTCAAGTGATCTGCCCCGGAAAAATGTGATCTAACAAATCTCCTTTCTCCTAGGATATATTGAGACTCACAGGAATAAATAAATAAATAAATAAATAAATACATATAGGGGGGGGGTTTTGTTTGTTTTTTTTTGTTGTTGTTGTTTTACAAAGTGTTTGCTTCCTAGGGCATTTTTCCCCCGACTCATATGAATATTACAAAAGGAAAAAATAATAATCAAAGGGAAGGGCAAGAAATTCATGGCCCAGCCCCAGAGCAAAAAACCCTGGATATTTTGAAGACAAGGAAGTGTCAGATCTAATTTCCCACAGGAGGAGTGTGTGTTTGTGTGTGTGTGTGTGTGTGTGTAAAACAACTGAGCTCCAGAGATGGAGTTTGAACACTGTTCTGTTTCTTAGTAAACACCGCAGGATCATTTTCTCCTTCTCCTTCATTTTCTCCTTGACACAGGAGCTGTTGATTGCGTCATCTGGAAAAATCCAGATTGTCACGTTGGCACACAGCTGCCCCTGGAAGCCCGGGGAAGGGATTTTTCCAGGTGAACGTCAGAGACATTTTATCACGCGGTGGGAAAGGCAGGGACGCGTCCTCCCGGGGCCGCGGGGGGCCGTCAGAGTGTCCTGTCCCGCTAGTGTCTGGATCCAGAGGAGGAGGAGGAAGGCGCTGGGGGAGGGGGGGAGGGAGGGGGGGGGGGCCGGGGGGGAGGGAGTCCTAGGGCCGAAGCTCGGGACTCGCACTCCAGGGATTCAGCGAGAGCCTCGGCGTGTGCTGCGGCAGGCGGCGTAGCCGGGAGGTGGCAGTACTTTCCTGAGCTGCTCCGAGCCCTCCAGGAGAAGAAGTGCTCGCTTACAAAGGTCTCATCATTGTGTCACCTGAAAATCTCGGGCGGAGGATGGGGAGGAAGGAAGGGAGGGAGGGAGGAGGGTTGGCGGCGGTGCAGGAGGGGGGGAGAAAGCTGGAAACCGGCAGAGAGCTGCATTTTTAAAGAGGCTGAATCCTTGCTGCAATCATCCGCCCAAACTCGCTAATTTTTTACAACTCAGAGCTCATGGCTACCTTTCCCCCTTCCTGTCAAGACTCCCTGAGTGGGTGAGGGCTGTGGGTCCAGAATCTCCCGAGTGTCTTTTTTTTTTTTTTTTTTTTTTTTTTTTTTTTTTTTTTGAGGGGGCGGGGATGAAAGGTAGGGAGAGAATATAAGAGTAAGGGAGAATGGGCTCTAAAAGCTGCATCTTTGGGAGGATCTGAATCCAGGTCCCAAGTTCATTGCTCTAATCATTACACCACACTGTCACTCGTGTGTGTGTGTGTGTGTGTGTGTGTGTGTGTGTGTGTGTGTGTGTGTGTGTGTGTGAGAGAGAGAGAGAGAGAGAGAGAGAGAGAGAGAGAGAGAGAGAGAGAGAGAGAGAGAGAGAGAGACAGAGAAGAGGCAGAAAGAATGTCAGAGTTACCAAAGAAAAAAATAAGAGAGAGGGAGAGGGAGACAGAGAGAGACAGAGACAGAGAGACAGAGACAGAGACAGAGAGACAGAGTCAGAGAGAGAGAGAGAGAGAGAATCAAAGAGAAAGAGAAAATTATATACAAGATAGCATAACTCATACGATTATAGGTTTAATGCTGGATCATTAACGTTCTTTTAACCTAATCTCATTTTGCAGATGGGGAAACGGAGGACTAGAGAGATTGAATATCATACGGATTAAAGATTAGATATGTGGCAGAAGCATCTCTATATGACAGGACCTGACTATGCCCTCTTGGTATACACTGGTCTATAAATTCAAGGAAAAAACAGCAACAAAAACCTGAGCTGGCATTTCAGGTTACTCTTCTACACCATGGAGTGACACAAGGAGTTCTCCTCCAATTGTCAGTGACTTCCCTCTGAGATGACTTTCCACCTACTCTTAGCATCTCTTATAGGTCTAACTGTTTACATGTTGTCTGCTCATGTTACTTTTAAAGAATGGGGAGTGTATTTTGTTTGGCCTTTCTTTGTATTCCCAGCATTTAGTACAGTGCTTGGCAAATCTTAATAGATGTTTGTTGACTGATTGACTGATGGAGTGATGTGATCTTGGCAGCGGCCCAGATACTGGCACTCCTAGTGTGCTGTACACAAGTTATCAGGACAAATGAATGCCTTTGTTGGAGTAGTTCTTCCCTCAAAGATCCATGCCCCATAATCAAGTTGATCAATAAACTCATAAAAATGATAAAGAGCTTCCCTAACCAACCTTCTTTACAATTATATCTTATCCCATAATCAATAGAGATAGAGGCCATCATTCCCAGGCTTTATTCTATGAGTTTGTGTGTTTCCATTCCACTGAAAAAATCCTCCAAATCCTTTTTGATCCTGCTTTTGTTTTTCATTTTTACCAATCACCTCAGCATCTTAAAATAAGTTTTATGAGACTAGTAAAATTATATTTAAAAAAAAACACCAGTGACCATAGTAGCCATAGTATCAGAATTTCAATTCCTCCTTCCCTATCTCCTCATCCTGCCTCCAAGACAAAGTCCCAATCCCTCCTCCCCCTCTTATATCTTTTGAACTGCAAAGCCCAGAAGTCAGAAAGTTCAACTGCATGATATCTACTACTTGTCTCTCAATGCCGTAGGCACAGGAAAAGGGTAATGGCAGCCATTCACAACATTTGCTATAGAAACAAGTGACCAGCCATGCAAGAGGTGATGACTATTACTTCCACAAAGGCTAAATGAGCATCAGACTGGACACCTTGTCCAGCTGACTGAGGAAATAGCAGAAAATTACAACAGATGCACACACTTGCTCCCTGAGCTGCGCCAAATCTACTTGCTCCAATCAACAGGACAGAAATGATTGCTCACCCAGTTTCATGTGTCACCACATGGAATGAAGAGAATTACTGTCTACTCAGATCCAGAAATGGGGAAAGGAACTACACATTCAGATATGTCCTCTTTTTTTTTTTTAACTCCCCACTGTTTTTCTATATGCTTTGGCCCTTTCTCCAGGCATCTTGTTTTATATCTTGCCACTGGACCAGATGGCTTTGTCAGGGAAAGTGAGGCAGGTGACCTTGCACAGCCCTTCCTCATGTCATGGCATCACTTCCCTGATATCATGGTCCTCTTCAAGTACAAAGGACAGACAACAACAAGTTTTTTTTTTTCCTTTCAACAGAAGTCATGTCACCCCACTTCATATCCATAGTCAAAACTGAAATACAAGCTTATCTAAAGCCAAGAAAAAATTTCCCAGTGCTGTGAAAACATTTTCATCCAAAAGACATATTTTCTATAATTCCAGTGATCCCTTAGTTAGTAGTGATTGGAAGTTTCATTGTGAAAGTGTGATGTTTTATGTTTAAAAACAAAAAACAAACATGATCTAATTGAAAAGGTTCAAGATTCTAGGTCAATCTCTCTTACTAGTCCTTTAGCCCAAACTCTTTGTGTCAGGTCTGAGAATATCATCTCCAAAATCCATTCTGGAGATATCCTGGGTAAGGAAGATGTAAACTCTGTTCCAAGCAACACCTCCCTCCACCCCCATTAACTATATACACACTATGAGTCATTAGGAACCCTTTAATCTGGGACAGACTACTCCAGCTGGAGTGAGAATGGATAGTCTTAATCCTCCACTCATGGGGCACTGATGTGGACATAACAGTCTGCTTAGAGAGAGATGCATTATCTTCCTATCTCCTTAGCTTTGCCAATGTTGGCTCAACTCATTGACCAAGCTTTTTTCTCAAGAGCCAGCAGGACATGGTAGAAAAAAAGTGTTCCATTTACAGTCAGAGATTCTGACTATGAGTATGAGGGGCAGCTAGATGGTGTGGTGGATAGAGTACTGACCCTGGAATCACCAGTTTTTTTAGATTGCAGAATGTGTGAAAGACACTAATAGAATTGGAACCAAATTGTAAAGAGCTATAAAGGATAGTTTGAGTAGAGATCTTCAAATACTACCCTTCCTAGAGGGTAAAGGAGCCAAAGAAGGTCTTGGGGAGGAGTGATTGGTCAGACCTATATCTTAGGTAAAAACATTCAGCATCTGTGTAGAAAATGGATTGGAAAAAAGAATGGAAAGAAGGAAGATTGCAAAAACTCTGCACAAAAGATAGTAGAGATGTTGAGGGTCTGATCAAGGGTTTGGAAGTAAGGACCCTATGAATAGACATAAGGGAAGATAGATAGATAAAAGAAAGAAAAAGAAAGAAAGATGATAGATAGATAGATAGATAGATAGATAGATAGATAGATAGATAGATAGATAGGTGAAGGAGATAGGTAGATGAGATTGCCAACGTTTAGGGATTGATAGAATGTGGGAATATAGTAGAAAAAGCTTGAGTGATTAGGAGGATAGTGATGCTCTCAATAAAAAAAATAGGAAGTTGGAAGGAGAGAGCTTCATAGGAGAAGAAAACTACAAAGGAAATAAATTTTGCTTTTAAACTTCTAACACATGGAAGAAATTAAACTAATGATGAAAAGGGAGGAAAAAAGCACTGTAGAATAATGGAAAAAAATCAATTGACTTGAAGCCAATAAACCTTTTCTTAAATCTTGGCTCAGTCACTCATTGTTTATTAGGATCTTTGGGGAAAGTAATTCACTTTATAGATTTTTAATAATGTGATGGAAATAGTTCTGGACTTTAGGTCTAGAGAACTAAATCTGAATTCTGGCTGCATCATTTATTTGTGGCCACATTTGTGTGGCAAAATCGCTTCATCTGTTGGATTCTTGGTTTCTTCATCTGGAAAATGGAGATGGTAATACTCATAATCCATACTTCACAATATTGTTGTAAGAAAAACTGTCTTTGTGAATTTACAAGATCTGTTTAAACTTGATTTAGTGTTATTATTACAAAATAAGTGTGAGGATTCCTTTAAAAAAAAGTGAGTATGGTCTTCGTTGTATGACAGTAAATTTGGCTAAATATTCTTCACTGGCACTTCACCATGTCAGCAAGTGCTTAACTGAGGTCCCCCAAAAGAAGGAAAGTAGTTTGTCAGCTTTTCTGCCTGTTATAACAAATTAGGGCTATATCCCAAAAGGTGCACTGCAATATTAAAGTCCATTTATATGGGCTCTGAAATGTCCCCCTGTGTGTACTGGCCACCACACATGTGTTAGGGAATTGTCTAAAGGCTGATTCCTCAATAAATGATGTGGAGCTGACATGGCTGAAATCTCCTCCCAACTAGACCAAAACTGAGTGAAGCATGTGTCCTGAGGTGCAGACCAAATGTAAAAAATAAAATAACATTAGTCCCTTCAGAACAGGGCAGGATATAGTAATTAAGACTAGTTCCTAAAGAAACTTGTAACACAGAGCTTAATGAAAACGTCAGACTCAGTGACTTATTAGTTATTGTCCAAGTGTTCAGAATAGCAGGTATTTGTTTACCTGGTATCTAAGAACTCAAATCTTATCAGGAAAGCCATCATAGACTAGGAGGGCTTCATTAGTACTGAAAAAGAAGCAAAGTAAATAATTAAAACACTGATGCAGTAGGTCTAAGACAAGAATGGAGAAGATTTCTGAGAAGTTCAGGTAAAGAGTGAGGAGAAAAGTGCTAATGAGAAAAGAGGTATTATCTACATATATAAAGTGTTCAATTGGGAGTCTACTCATCTAGGCAACTCATGATATACAATTTCTTAGTGATGATACGCTTATAGAATGAGATGTATTCCCAAATGTCCCATAGCTAGCATGTATCTGTCAAGGGCAGGACTAGGTTTTCTTGACTCCAAGATCAACTTCCTTTCCATTAAGTCATGGTGCCCTTTTAAGTCTTACCATATAAAAATCATCCAAATAATCACAGCTTATTTAAAAGGAACAAGGACTTTAATACAATAATGGCAGAAATGATGGGCAAATGTCACCATCTCTGCTCTTCTCCTTTCCTATGTTTCTAAGTGCTTTCTTGAATGGTATCAAATCTTGAAGATAATTTGAGTGGCATAAATCTACCTATTAGGTGCATGATAGGAGTAAAAAAGTCAAGTGAATATTTGCATATTTTTATTCCCAGCTTCACAAGCACTCAGTTGGTAGAGATAAAATTGACTAAAAAATAACAACTAATTGGTTATTGGAAATGAGAGAAAGGGAAGAATCAAGAATAACGTTGACACTGAGAAGCTGGGTGCTTGGAATATTTGTGGTACAGAAACAAGGGAGTTTGGGTATATTTTAAGTTGAGGGCATGTTAAATTAAAGGTTTCTCTGGGACATCTAGAAAGACTGTGAGTCTTAAATGCTTAGCTACTGAAAGAAGGAAGAAAAATTTGGGACCCATTTCATGATAGGAGCAAGTATCTGGACAGGGCGCCATAGATCAATGGGGTAAAATTCAAAAGAATAGTGATTGGTGAGCAATGTCAGCAAAAGGGAGGTCTGGAAGTGGTGATGGAGAGAAAGATACATACTAGGCTCCTTCTACAAGCTCTGTGTATTGGGCCATGAAAGAAGTATCAACCAGATAGTAACCAAGGGATGATGTATCACCTAGAGTAGGAGTGGGGAACTTCCAGCCCACAGGCCATATAAGGCCTGCAAAATTATTTGCTAAAGCAACTACAGGTGATGATAACTGAAAGCCAGATACAACAGCTTCCCACTATTTGAGTTCCACAAGTTGATAATTTTGTATGCCCCACAAACAACATTATAAATATCCAAATGGCTCTTGGCAGGAAAATAAAGTTCCCCACCACCAATCTAGAGAAAGCTATGATTTTATGACCACTGGAAGATGGAAAGAATATGAAAGGAAGAGATTTAGGCTGTAGAAAACATTCATGTTAGGGCCAAAAGTTCAGAAGGCATAATGGGCATAGGGAAGAAAAGAGTATGTAAAAAAGGTAGACCTGAATTGGACAGGTATAAAAGTTCAGGTTAATGTAACAGGAGAAAGGCTTTTTGCTGTACAATTCCAAATCCAGAAATTTGAGAATTAGGAATTAGTAGAAAACTATCAGAATTACAGAATCATAGAATTTAGAAGTTGGAAGGAACTCCATCAGTCATGTAGTTCAACCCATCTAAAAAAGGTTCATCATTATAACATAACTGAAGAGTGTTTATCTAAAATAGGGCAAATGTCAGTTAATCAAAATGGAGGAAGAGAGACTTGGTCATAAAGATGATAAAGAAGGTAATGAGGGAGACTACTGAAAGGTCAGTTCTAGTGATAGCCAGGGAAAGGAGAGATGAATTGTGAAAGTAGTCTTTAGGTTAAAGAAACAAGGGTCTCTCCACTCCTATTCCTCTCCATCATTGGACTATTGAGGGGCTTAGGACTCTTGAATATGGGGAGTAAATGCACGCCAAACAGGATCAGTGCCAATGGTATCATTATCATCTGGGCAGTACCTGGGACCTTGTGGAAATAGAGGAGAGAAGGTGCTATATTCTCAAATAATGGGGACAAGCACCATCAAGTGATGGAAGATAGAATAGGTATATTCTTCACAAATGGCAAGAAGAAGAGCCATGTGTTCAAAAAAACATCAAATCTTGAGAAGATCTGAAGTCAAGGGCCTCACTCTCATCACACATAATGATGATAAAGGGTAAAGTAAACAATTGACAAACACTTATTAAATTCTTAAAAATATATGGCATGTGTCCAGGGAAGAACTTCAACATCAGAGTGTCATTAGCACTTCTTTTTCCTCTATGATAGAGGTCATTATGTATTTGTTCTGTCACTATTTGGGAATCTTCTTTGTTTCTGGTATATAAAATGTCTATGATCAAAATGGACCATATCAAGCATTTGCATACATATGTATGCTGGTGAGATCAAAGTACTTCAGTAACTTATTTTTTCACACTCAGGATTTACATGGTTTATTTACATCTGTGATTCTTGCCTAATCTCAGATCAAGAAAGAAAATTGAAAAAAAAAAAAAGAAATAAAGAGGATTTCTGAAAAAGTCTGAGCCACTCATTTTAGACACTAAAGCTAAAATGACATACTGATGCATTGGTTTGATGGTTTTCTTTTATGAAATTACTTCTGAAATGTTTCATATTTTCATGCTCTGAAGCTCAACTCTTAACTTAATCTGAGACTTACACCATGCCAGTACTATCTTTAAAAGCCTATGGGCAAAGAAATCTGATGTGTGACATGAATGAACTGTGCTCAGTAAAAACTGCTTCTCAGTACTATCATAGTGACCTGAAAGAGTTAATGCAGTTTCCAGAATGTCTGATGTCCTTTAGGAAAATAATATACACTGGCAAGTAATAATTTAACAAATTGACTTCTGTACCTTCAAAAATATAGCTTGCCCAGATTAACAGAGGAAGAAGTAAGTAGTCTAATAGTCCCATCTCAGAAAAAGAAATAGAAAAAGCTATTAACCAACTCCCTAAGAAAAAATCCCCATGACCAGATGGATTTACATGTGAATTCTACCAAACATTTAAAGAACAACTAACTCCAATGCTATATAAACTATTTGAAAAAAATAGGGATTGAAAGAGTTCTACCAAATTCCTTTTTATGACACAGACAAGGTACTGATACCTAAACCAGGTAGATTGAAAACTGAGAAAGAAAACTATAGACCAATCTCCTTAATGAATATTGATGCTAAAATCTTAAATAAGATATTAGCAAAAAGACTTCAGAAAATCATCCCCAGGATATCATACACTATGATCAAGTAGGATTATACCAAGAATGCAGAGCTGGTTTAATATTAGGAAAACTATTAGTATAATTGACCATATTAATAATCAAATTAATAAAAACCATATGATCATCTCAATAGATGCAGAAAAAGCATTTGATAAAATCCAAAATCCATTCCTACTAAAAACACTTGAGAGTATAGGAATAAATGGACTATTCCTTAAAATAATAACGAGCATATATTTAAAACTGTCAGTAAACATCATATGTAATGGCAATAAACTAGAACCTTTCCCTGTAAGATCAGGAGTGAAACAAGGTTGCCCACTATCACCATTACTATTCAATATAGTACTAGAAACGCTAGCCTCGGCAATAAGAGCCGAGAAAGAGATTCAAGGAATTAGAGTAGGAAATGAGGAAATCAAAGTATCACTCTTTGCAGATGACATGATGGTATACTTAGAGAACCTCAAAGACTCTGCTAAAAAGCTATTAGAAATAATTCAGAATTTTAGCAAAGTTGCAGGATACAAAATAAATCCACATAAATCCTCAGCATTTTTATACCTTACCAACACAATCCAACAGCAAGAGATACAAAGAGAAATTCCATTCAAAATAACGATCAATAGTATAAAATATTTGGGAATATATCTACCAAAGGAAAGTCAGGGATTATATAAGCAAAATTATGAAACACCTGACACAAAAATAAAGTCAGATTTAAATAATTGGAAAGACATTCAGTGCTCTTGGATAGGCCGAGTGAATATAATTAAGATGACAATACTCCCTAAACTAATCTATTTATTTAGTGCTATACCAATCAGACTCCCAAGAAACTATTTTATTGACCTAGAAAAAATAACAACAGAATTCATATGGAACAACAAAAGGTCGAGAATTTCAAGGAAAGGAATGAAAAAAAAAATAAATGAAGGTGGTCTAGCTGTACCTGATCTAGAACTATATTATAAAGCAACAGTCACCAAAACCATTTGGTATTGGCTAAGAAATAGACTAGTTGATCAGTGGAATAGGTTAGGTTCACAGGGCACAACAGTGAATAAAAATAGCTATCTAGTATTTGACAAACCCAAAGATCCCAACTTTTGGGATTTGGGATTTGACAAAAACTCCTGGGAAAACTGGAAATTAATATGGCAGAAACTAGCCATAGACCCACATTTAACACCATATACTAAGATAAGATCAAATTGGGTCCAAGATTTAGGCATAAAGAATGAGATCATAAATAAATTGGAGGAACATGGGATGGTTTACCTCTCAGACTTGTGGAGGAGGAAGGAGTGTGTGTCCAAGGGAGAACTAGAGACCATTATTGATCACAAAATAGAAAATTTTGATTACACCAAATTAAAAAAGTTTCTGCACAA
Source organism: Sminthopsis crassicaudata (assembly GCF_048593235.1). NCBI lineage: Eukaryota > Metazoa > Chordata > Mammalia > Dasyuromorphia > Dasyuridae > Sminthopsis > Sminthopsis crassicaudata. The sequence goes on from NC_133622.1 coordinate 54,226,953, forward strand.
ACAAAACTAATGCAAACAAGATTAGAAGGGAAGTAACAAATTGGGAAAACATTTTTACAGTTAAAGGTTCTGATAAAGGCCTCATCTCCAAAATATACAGAGAATTGACTTTAATTTAAAAGAAATCAAGCTATTCTCCAATTGATAAATGGTCAAATGATATGAACAGACAATTTTCAGATGATGAAATTAAAACTATTTCTACTCATATGAAAGAGTGTTCCAAATCACTATTGATCAGAGAAATGCAAATAAAGACAACTCTGAGATATCATTACACACCTGTCAGATTGGCTAAGATGACAGGAACAAATAACGATGAATGTTGGAGGGGCTGTGGGAAAACTGGGACACTAATGCATTGTTGGTGGAGTTGTGAAAGAATCCAACAATTCTGGAGAGCAATCTGGAATTATGCCCAAAAAGTTATCAAAATGTGCATACCCTTTGACCCAGCAGTGCTACTACTGGGCTTATATCCCAAGGAAATACTAAAAAAGGGAAAGGGACCTGTATGTGCCAAAATGTTTGTGGCAGCCCTTTTCATAGTGGCTAGAAACTGGAAGTTGAATGGATGTCCATCAATTGGAGAATGGTTGGGTAAATTATGGTATATGAATGTTATGGAATATTATTGTTCTGTAAGAAATGACCAACAGGAGGAATTCAGAGAGGCTTGGAGAGACTTACATCAACTGATGCTGAGTGAAATGAGCAGAACTAGGAGATCATTATACACTTCAACAATGATACTGTATGAGGATGTATTCTGATGGAAGTGGATATCTTCAACATAGAGAAGAGCTAATCCAATTCCAATTGATCAATGATGGACAGAATCAGCTACATCCAGAAAAGGAACACTGGGAAATGAGTGTAAACTGTGAGCATTGTTTTTTTGTTTTGTTTTGTTTTGTTTTTCTTCCCAGATTATTTTTACCTTCTGAATACAATCCTTCCTTTGCAACAACAACAATTCGGTTCTGCACATATATATTATACCTAGGATATACTGTAAAATATTTAATATGTATGGGAATGCCTGCCATCTAGGGGAGGGTGTGGAGGGAAGGAAGGGAAAAATTCGGAACAGAAGGGAGTACAAGGGATAATGTTGTTAAAAAAAATTACCTATGCATATGTACTGTCAAAGAAAATGTTATAATTATAAAAATTTATAAAAAATAAAAAAAATCTAAAAACAAAAGAAAACAAAAACAAACAAACAAAAAAAACCAAATTGAGTTCTGGGTGCTACAGAATTATAACAACATTGACAAGCTGTGAACGTCCAGAGCAAATGGACTCAACTGGGTGAATTGCCTCCAAAACTAGTCTCTAGAACAATGGTTGTTAACTATTATGGATCCCTTTTCAGAATAATGCTTTTAAATGCATACAGTAAAATATATAGGATTGCAAAAGAAAAAAATTTTATACTGAAATAGTTATCAAAAGACATTTTTAAAGTTCAAGTTCATGGTTCTCAGGTTAAAAATCAGTTGGAGGAACTAGAGGTGTTACACTTAGAGAAGATTTAGGGGGGAGATCTAATTATTCTTTTAAAATATTTTAAAGGCTTTCATGAACTTGTTCTGTTTAGCATTGGAATAGAGAATTCAGAACAAAAGGTAGAAGTTTCAGAGGTAGATTTTAGCTCCATGTTAAGAAAAACTTCTTAACAATCCAACTGTTTTTAATTGTCCAAAAGAGGAATACAATATGCACTTGTATAGGTATTTATAACTCATACAAAACAAATACACTGTAGTAGAGGAGAGAAATGTTTAAGCAACAGAGTGATCCAGAAAGGTGTATGGAATATAATGCTTGAGATAACTCTTGAAGAAAAGATGTAGCCTAAAGGTAGAATTTAGGGATAAGAATCTTTCAGACCTGGGGGAAAGCCAGTGCAAAGGCATGGAAAGAGTGAGTATTGAATGTAAAGAACAACAAAAAGACAAGTTTAGCTACACTGTGGAATGTGTGAGGGCAGTAATGTTTGAAAAGATTTGGAAGGATAGGATAGGGCCAGGTTGTGAAGAGCTTCCAAAGGCATTTGTATGTGATATTAAAGATATTAGGGAGCCACTGGAATATATTAAAGAGGCAGTGGCAAGGTTAGACCTACAATATATGGAAAAAACACTTTTGTGGCTTTTTAGAGGATAGAATATGGTGGGGTTGAGATATGAGTCAGAGAGACTAATTAGGAAACTATGGCAGTAATCCAAGCAAGAGGTTATGAGGGCCTGAACTAGGGTGGTGGCTGTATAAGTAGAGAGAAAGGAGCCTATCCAATGATGATAATAGGACCAATTTTGCCAAGTGACTGTTTATGTGGGAACAGAGTCAAGATATTGCTAATCTGGTAATATTGACTGGCAGCATAGAATCACAATAAGAAGGAAGTTAAGAAGAGAGCTGGGTTTGGGGGAAAAGATAATTATTCTGTTTTAATCATATTGAATTTGAGGTGCCTGTGGGATGTTTAGTAGGCAATATAAATGCACGAGTAATATTCAGGATAGAGGCCAAGAATAGCTAGCTAACTAGCTATATGTATGTATGAATGTGTGTGTTTACATATACACATACATATGCATACATATAAGTGTGCATGTATGTGTGTATAAGACATCCATAATGAGGTAAAAATTGAACCCATGGGAACTGATGAGGTAACAATTAAGAAATGAGAGGATAAAAGAGAATAGTTCTCAATACAGAACCCTGTAGTACATGTACATTTAGTGGATTTGACATAGATGAAGATCAAATAAAGGAAACTGAGGAGAGGTTAGATAGCTAGAAAAAGATCAAAGACAAAGCAGTGCTACAAAAACACAGAAAAGAGAGAGAATTTGGGGGGGGAGGGGAAGGGTGGTCAATACTATTATTTGCTACAGAGAAATCAAGAAAAATGGGGATAAAGGAGGAAGCCATAAGATTTGGCTTTTAAGAGGGAGCCATTAATTTTTAGAGGGATAAGTTTTAGTTGAGTGACTGGATATGACTAGATATGGAGCCTGATTGGATGTGATTTAGAAGACAATGAAAGGAAGTAGAGGTAATGGGTATGACAACTCTATTAAGACTGAGAATGAGAGGAAGTATGGAAGAATAGAAAAGATGGTAGATTTTAGTGTGGATTTTTAATAATGGCAGAGTTTTGGTCATGTTTATAGGTAGTAAAGAAGCAGATAGGGAGAGACTGAAAATTAGAGAAAGAAACAATGATATTGGAGAAAATATGTTGGAAAAGACAGGAAAGATAAATGGTCAAAGGATATGAACAGACAATTCTCAGATGAAGAAATTGAAACTATTTCTAGTCATATGAAAAGATGCTCCAAGAAATTATTAATCAGAGAAATGCAAATTAAGACAACTCTGAGATACCACTACACATCTGTCCGATTAGCTAGAATGATAGGGAAAGATAATGAGCAATGTGGGAGGGGATGTGGGAAAACAGGGACACTGATACATTGTTGGTGGAATTGTGAATACATCCAGTCATTCTGGAGAGTAATTTGGAACCATGCTCAAAAAGTTATCCAACTGTGCATACCCTTTGATCCAGCAGTGTTACTACTGGGCTTATATCCCAAAGAGATCTTAAAGAAGGGCAAGGCACCTGTATGTACAAGAATGTTTGTGGCAGCCCTCTTTGTAGTTGCCAGAAACTGGAAACTAAGTGCATGCCCATCAACTGGAGAATGGCTGGATAAATTGTGGTATATGAATATTATGGAATATTATCTTTCTGTAAGAAATGAACAACAGGATGGTTTCAGAAAGACCTGGAGAGACTTACATGATCTGATGCTGAGTGAAATGAGCAGGACGAGGAGATCATTCTCTTCTACTTCAACAACAATACTATATGATGATCAATTCTGATGGACGTGGCCCTCTCCAACAATGAGATGAACCAAATCAGTTCCAACAGAGCAGTAATGAACTGAACCAGCTACACCCAGCGAAAGAACTCTGGGAGATGACTATGAACCACTACATAGAATTCCCAATCTCTCTATTTTTGTCCACCTGCATTTTTTATTTCTTTCACAGGCTAATTGTACACTATTTCAAAGTCCGATTCTTTTTGTACAGCAAAACAACTGTTTGGACATGTATACATATATTGTATTTAATTTATACTTTAACATATTTAACATGTATTGGTCAACCTGCCATCTGGGAGGGTGGGAAGGAGGGGAAAAATTAGAACAAAAGGTTTGGCAATTGTCAGTGTTGTAAAATTACCCATGCATATATCTGGAAAATAAAAGCTATTATATAAAAAAAGTGAATTCTGGTTTCTTTGGCAAAATATAAGGTAAGGTATTGGGATATGGTTGCTGTGCAAGAATTGAGGATACTATAATGAAAAGGTTATCAATACATTCTGTAGTGAGTGGGATAAATAATCTATTAGATGAGAGTAAAAGGATTATTTTTTTTGACCTTAGATATTTGATTTGATATTATTTTACCTTAGATAACATAAATTTGTAGTGAGTCCAATCAACATAATTTTGTGACTTTCTTCATCTCCATTCAAGGGCATGTGAGTAGGAATAGAAAAGCAAATGAAGGGGCAGCTAGGTGACTCAGTGGATAGAGCACCAGCCTTGAATTCAGGAGGACCCAAGTTCAAATCTGGTCTCAGACACTTAACACTTCCTAGCTGTGTAACCCTGGGCAAGTCACTTAACCCCAGCCTCAGGAAAAAAATGACTAGAGTAATCCAAAACTGGAATTTAACAAGGTGAATTAAGATAGACAAAGGGATTTAGCAATGGAGAACAGTAAACAGTTGAACTAGTTCAATAAAGAGTAAAATTTGGGAAGAAAATGTGTAGCCTAGAACAGGAATGATGTCCTGAAAAAATACAGATGGATAGCAAGATGAAAGGTCATAGTGAGGATAAAAAATTGCATTAAAAGGAGTAAAGCATAGAGAGAAATATGATTATTCTAGAATAAAGGAATTCCAAAGGTCATGATAATGGAAATGAAACACTTATACTTAGTTTCCTCCCCTGGCCTTTAAGTTACCTTCAAGTTCTACATTCTCTGTGATTGTAAACAGAACATGGAAATAGAATTAAAAAGAAGTAGGATGTTAATGGAGCTCTCCAGTAACAATTCCTGGAGTCCCTAATCTTACGAACACAAATTTGGAGTTAGAGGAATTGAAAATTCACTTAAAGAAATTCCAGTTCCACTACTGCTGATGCTGGTCCTCTCTGCTACTTTTGACATCCTTTGTTAATGATGTCTTAGGTGAAGTTCCAGGTCACCTGCATCAAAGGCTGCCTCTGTATTGAATAGAGATATGAAATGTCTGGGAAGATGTTGCCTGCCAACTTGGGAATTGTGGTTCAAAATTAATGAGAAGAGATAGCTAACATTGCATAATTAGACCGATTTCCTTCCTAATTGTGGTGTATGAGTAATGGAGCTTCAATTTAATAGAGCAGTAACTATTCTTATTGCAACATTAATTGGCCCACATGATTAAAACTATTTACATTAATGCTGATGTTTCAAGACCTGGTTAATACTGAAAATATAAAAATGTAATGTGTGTTAACATTGTTCAAAGAACTACAACTTCCTGACTTTTTTTTTTTTGCTTTAAAATGAGTCTATCTAATGGTTTATTAATTCTGTTTCATTTAAAGACTTAATTTTCTTATCATATGAACCAGAGGAGGGAATAACAAGTAAGAAAAACTGCATTTCACCATGCAAATCTTATCTTCCAATCAGGTATCAAAAAATAGAGACAACATTATTTTAGAGCTGGAAGAAATGTTAGAGCTCATTTAGTATAATCCTCTCATTTTGTAGATGAGAAAACTGAAAGGAATGTCCAAAGTCACACAGATAGTAAGTACTGGAGTAAGATTTGAGCTAAGTTTACAGATTCCAAATCCAAATCCCCCCTATCTGACTACCTCCCTTCAGATTCCATTTCAACTTTAACTTCAATCATAACTTTTTTCTATTCTTATTCACATCTCACTAGCAAATAGTTATGGAACACCAACTAGATTAATGAGGCTAACTTAAGAATATGACCATAGAGTTGCCCTCATAGTATTTATATTTGAAAGTAGCTGTATATGAGGAGGGTAAGGAGAGAAGGGAGAAAGAAGATATTACATGACAAAAGATACAAACCTAAAATATTCAGTTGTTGAAAGCTGTACCTGGTTTGAGTTTTTTTTTTAAATCTATTTTCCACTCCCCTCTTATTAGTAGAATTTTCTTAGTTGAAAGTGGGAGATAAGAGATGTGGGGCTACATCATATGTGTGATGTCCTATAAGCTTTCAGAACCATGGATAGAGACAGCACTCACTATTCACTGAATCCTGTCCAAACATCCCTTTCAGACTCATAAGTGATAAGTTCATGTATTATTGTACCCCAGTACAATACAAATAGTATTACAAATACAATGAACAGAAATTCCTACTTGCTAGGAGTTTATATTCTAATGGAGAAGAGAAGCATATAAATAAGTATATGCAAAATAAATTAAAAGAATAGATATATAAATGAAAACAAAACAAATATAAAAAGAATAAAGTCAAGTAGTTAAATATAAGGTAGTTTGGGAGGAAGGGGCACTAATAATTGGTGGGATCAGGACAGGTTTAATTAAAAAGTAAGACTTGAGCAGAATCTTAAAAGACAAGAAATATTTTATGAAGTTTAGCTGAGGAGGAAGTGTATTCCAGGCACTGGAGACAATCAGTGAAAAGGCACAAAAATGGATATGAAGTATCTGCATATGAGGAATACTGAGAAGTTTGACAAAAACATCACAGACATATTTAGTTTTCATAATAGTTTTGATAATAATAATAACTAGTATTTAAGTAACACTTTAGGGTTACTTAAACCATTTAAGTTTCTTGCATCTATTATCTCACTTAATCCTCATGGTAACTCTGTGAGGTTGTATTGTTGTTATAGGTGTTGTCATTACCCCACAGAGTAATATAGGAAGTATCTGAAGCAGGATTTGAATTAAGAACTTTAGGTAAATTCAACTATTTGCATATATATAAAGTGATGGCTTTTCTATAGAGCAACTTATTAGTGATATGGCATCTTCTTCCTATAATACTACTTAATATGCCAGCTGCTGAGATTGAGATGAGGAACCCAAGCACAGGAGATGGTATCCTGGAGGTCATTACAATTATGAAAATTCCTAGAGTTTTCTACATTCCTGATCCATTTATCTTTCCTTTTCTAAAAGTCTTTCCTCCCATCCTATGGTCTCCCAGCATATTTGCACTCCTGACTTCATCCTTGAAGGAAGATTCTAGCACTTTGTCCTTCAAAAATAAGTGTCTCCTGTTACTCCAGACATTCATTGGGAATGTTGGGGATTGGGAAATATATGTGGGAGGGACAGCTTGCAGCTTCTTTCTTCTTCATGGGCTGGACCTGCTTGTTTCTATTTTAAATAACAAAGGGGAAAGAAAGTTTACACTTTTCAACTCCTTCATAATTTTTCATCTCCCTCAGTGGAGTAGGCGAGCTGTAGGGGATTACTTGCCTCTTTAAGTTAGATTCTACATGAAAAAGACTAATGATGCTTTTAACCAATTAAAAAAATGGAAAAGATTAGTAAAGACCAAAATGGCATTAAATTTAAGCGTGAAAGTCATGGACTACAAATGTGTGTACAAATGTTATGAGAAAATACTGTTAACTGTTGCGTGCTGTCGTCTCCAGAAGCTGCCAGATCGCTCTCTGGGAAGAGATCTGCTGTGTCTACTACTCAAATCTCTCCGACAGATTCTTCTTCCTGTAGTGAACCGTTGTCTCCAGGCAGTTGCTGTTAACTCTTGTCCTTAGAAGTGACTTCCCTTCCTGCAGAGAGCCCCGTCAAGCCTGATGCAATGCAGAGTCTTTCTTCTTGAATCGTGGCTCTGAATCTCCTCCAGCTCTTATCCTTCTCCAGGCCGATCTGCTCTGCGCCCAGTGCTGTCCTCTCTTTTATTCTCCCAGAGAATGGGCGTGGGATAATGCAAGGGCTTCTGGGAAGAACCACCTCAGCCAATGAGCTTGCCCCCTCTTATCAAGTCAACCTGAGTTCTCACCTTGTAACTATCCAGACAACCTCAGTTCTCACTTAGTAATCCTAACATCTCCCCCTTTCTTTTGATTTAGAACATAGGACAGTCATGACCTTGAAACATAAATCCATCAATATGGGAAGTATTACAGATAATTACATAAATGACCTTGAAACATAAATCCATCAATATGGGAAGTATTACAGATAATTACATAAATTACATAAGCACATAGTAACATAGTAACATAACACATGCTAGAAGTATATAACATAATCATAAATTGAAAATTTATAAATGTCCATAAGTCCATTGTCCATTAGTCTCATCTTGTATGAGGAAGTCCAATGATTCCTGCTGGTTTTTAAAGTTCTTTAACAGTCTTCTTATTATCCATGCTCTTTCAGTGTCAGATGTTTCTTAGATCTTCTCCTTTATTTTGAGGCCTTTCTCTTTTTCTGTCTCTCTCTGATGGACAAGGCGAATATGACTCGTTGGCACCCATCTGATTCCTTCTCCTGCTGAAGAAATACAAGCAAACCCTCTCCCCCAGGCAGTTAACCTATCTGGTCCCTTCCATTCACCACTTTCTGGATCTCTCCACATCACCTGGCGATTATCTAAGGACAGTGGAGCTGCTCGCACTGGACACTGCCCTTCTGGTGGGTTATAAAACCTGTCTGCCGGAGCCAGTGCATCTTTGTCAAAAATTAGAAAATTAATGGTATAGAGAACTAAATTTAGAAGTTCCCTAGGGCTACCTGTGGCTCCCCCTTTCTTTTGTTTTTGGAGGAGTGTCTTAATATCTCTGTTTCTTCTCTCTACTATTGCCTGCCCTTGAGGATTAAAGGGTATGCCCGTGGTATGTAAAATCTTATACTGTGCACAAAAGTGTGTAAAATGTTTGGACGTATATGCAGGTCCATTGTCTGTTTTTATTGCTTGTGGCACACCCATAATTGCAAAAGCCTGTATAAGGAATTCAGTGACCACTCGGGCTGTCTCTTTTGCTGCTGGCATTGCAAATGTGAATCCTGAAAAGGTGTCTACCACTATTTGGATAAAAGACAGACGACCAAAAGATTTACAATGGGTCACATCCATTTGCCAAATTTCATTAGGTCTCTGCGAAGGTCTGGTCTAGCTCCTCTTGTCAGGATAAGCAAAAGTCCTTGCCCCACGTTGGGCGCCAAATGTTGCGTGCTGTCGTCTCCAGAAGCTGCCAGATCGCTCTCTGGGAAGAGATCTGCTGTGTCTACTACTCAAATCTCTCCGACAGATTCTTCTTCCTGTAGTGAACCGTTGTCTCCAGGCAGTTGCTGTTAACTCTTGTCCTTAGAAGTGACTTCCCTTCCTGCAGAGAGCCCCGTCAAGCCTGATGCAATGCAGAGTCTTTCTTCTTGAATCGTGGCTCTGAATCTCCTCCAGCTCTTATCCTTCTCCAGGCCGATCTGCTCTGCGCCCAGTGCTGTCCTCTCTTTTATTCTCCCAGAGAATGGGCGTGGGATAATGCAAGGGCTTCTGGGAAGAACCACCTCAGCCAATGAGCTTGCCCCCTCTTATCAAGTCAACCTGAGTTCTCACCTTGTAACTATCCAGACAACCTCAGTTCTCACTTAGTAATCCTAACAAGATAATTGAGGAGCAGAGTTTACTTGTAACCTGGGTACAGATTGCTAAACTCTTGGCTGCATTAAGACGCACATCCCCTTGGTTCTTAGAGGAAGAAAAGATAGATGTAGATAAATGGAAGCTAGTGGGATATGAAATGAAAGAATTTCAAGCAAAAAATGGGCCTCGTTCAATTTCTGCAGAAGTATTTTATATCTACAACATAGTTCAATTAGCCTTAAACTATCAAGCAAGTTGTAGGAAAAGGAAAAGTTCTAAAAATGAACAGAGGAGGAAGTGTGAGGAAAAAAGGAAAGATCAAGATCTTTCCCTAGAGCAAGAGGATTTAAATGAGGAATTATGGTATGATTCTCTTGAAGAAGCTTCAACCCTGCCTAGAGAACAGATTATTGACAGGCCCACATCAACCCCACCTTCAGAGATGGAGGAAGAAAGAGGGGAAGAGGCAGAAACACAAACAGAATTGCCTGTGAAGAAGCCTAAGCCTATGACAAGATTAGAAAAAGCATTGGTTAAAGCTAAGAGAGAAGGACAGGATATAAGTGATTTTATACATGCATATCCTGTGATTGAAAATACTGACTCTGTAGGTAAAAAAAGGAGAAGATATGCACCTTTAGATTTGAATAAAATTAAGGATTTGAAAAAAGGTTGTACCCTTTATGGGGCTACATCAGCTTATGTCAAAATGTTACTAGATGGTTTGTCTTATGAAGTCCTAACCCCAAATGATTGGAAATCCATAGCAAGGACATGTCTGGAACCTGGAGAAAATTTATTATGGCTTGCGGAATTTCATGAATTATGTAAAATTCAAGTCAGATGCAATTTGGAAATAGGAGTTAACACACAATTCACTTTTGAGCACTTAGCTGGTGAAGGTCAATATGGAGAGAATTCGGAACAGATTAATTATACCATGACAATATATGAACAAATTGCTAAGGCTGCAATAAAAGCTTGGGGTGTCCTTCCTGGACAGAAAGATCGTGGAGAGGCTTTCACTAAAATACAGCAAGGTCCCAATGAACCTTTTGCAGATTTTGTGGGACGTTTGCAAACTGCTGTCAAAAGAACTATTGGAGAAAATTCAGCTACAGAAATAATGACCAGACATCTGGCTAAGGAAAATGCCAATGAGATTTGCAAAAGAATTATATGGGGATTAGAAAAAGATGCTCCTTTAGAGGAGATCATAAGACTCTGTGCTACAGTGGGAACAAATGCTTTTTACACCCGGACAATGATGAATGTGGAAAGGCAGGGTCCCTCCTGGCAAGGGACTTCTAGAGAAACTCGGCGATGTTTTCAATGTGGAAAAATTGGACATCTAAGAGCTCAGTGTAGGTATGGAGATACAGTGAGAAGACAGGGTGAAAGAAGACCTAAAACCCCATGTCCAAAATGCAACAGAGGACTCCATTGGGCATCAGAGTGTAGAATAATTCAGGGAAATGGGATGAGGGACCCAGGTCCAGGGCCCCAGGCAAAAAAGACTTGCGGCATGATGGCAGCTGATGTTATACCCAAAGAGTCTTTAGAAGGTCAGGACTCTGATTTGATCAACCAGCAGAAAAGCAATCACATGGCAGAACGGGATTACCTGATAAGTGAGCCAAAAGGCAATCAGATTGCAAAAATGGATTACACTTGGGGAGAATACAGGCCTTTTAAACCAACAGGGCTGTGTCCAGTGCAAACAATTCCAATGTAATTGCCAGATGATGAGAAGAGATTTAGAAAGTGGTAAACAGAAGGTAATTAGATAGGTTAACTGCCTGGGAGAGAGGGTTTGCTTGTATTTCTTCAGCAGGAGAAGGAATCAGATGGGTGCCAACAAGTCATATTCGCCTTGTCCATCAGAGAGAGACATCAGAAAAAGAGAAAGACCTCAAAATAAAGGAGAAGATCTAAGAAACATCTGACACTGAAAGAGCATGGATAATAAGAAGACTGTTAAAGAACTTTAAAAACCAGCAGGAATCATTGGACTTCCTCAAACAAGATGAGAATAATGGACAATGGACTTATGGACATTTATAAATTTTCAATTTATGATTATTTGATTATGTTATATACTTCTAGCATGCGTTATGTTACTATGTTACTATATGCTTATGTAATTTATGTAATTATCTGTAATACTTCCCATATTGATGGATTTATGTTTCAAGGTCATTTATGTAATTATCTGTAATACTTCCCATATTGATGGATTTATGTTTCAAGGTCATGACTGTCCTATGTTCTAAATCAAAAGAAAGGGGGAGATGTTAGGATTACTAAGTGAGAACTCGGGTTGTCTGGATAGTGACAAGGTGAGAACTCAGGTTGACTTGATAGAAGGAGCAAGCCCATTGGCTGAAGTGGTTCTTCCCAGAAGCCCTTGCATTATCCCACGCCCATTCTCTGGGAGGATAAAGAGGACAGCACTCCAGGAAGAGAAGAAGACTCTGAATTGCATCAGGCTTGACGGGGCTCTCTGCAGGAAGGGAAGTCACTTTTTTGGACAAGAGTTAACAGCAACTGCCTGGAGACAACGGTTCGTTACAGGAAGAAGAATCTGTCTGAGAGATTTGAGTAGACACAGCAGATCTCTTCCCAGAGAGTGATCCGGCAGCTTCTAGAGACGACAGCACGCTACAGTTAACCTCTTCAAAACTTTCTGGTAAAATGGATAGTCTTCTAATGAGAAACAATTCAAATCCTTAAGAGATTTTCTTTTTTTATTATTATTTTTTATTATATATTTTTTATAATATTATCCCTTGTATTCATTTTTCCAAATTATCCCCCCTCCCTATACTCCCTCCCCCCGATGACAGGCAATCCCATACATTTTACATGTGTTATAATACCTTAAGAGATTTTCAATAGTAATTTTGTCTGTATCTAATCTGAGGTCTGAAATCTGCCTTTGACATGGACTTAATGTGTGACTGTGGATAGCAAGCCATAGATTTAGAGCTGTACAGGATCTTAGAGATTATCAAGCTAAACCTTTTCATTTTGCTAATGAGGAAAATAAAAGATATGACTCTATAGTATTGTATCTAGGAAATTGAAAGTTATTTGTTTTCTAGAATACAGCCCTACCTATTTGGCTATGACTCTGTTCTCAGCATGTTACGTCAATCAAGCCTCTAGGCCATTGCTTAGCAAACAGCTTAATTGAATTAAATAAAAGAATAAAAAGTGTGTGTGTGTGTGTGTGTGTGTGTGTGTGTGTGTGTGTGTGTGTGTAGGCAGCAGGTATGTATATTTAGGGGAAAGGTGCTAAATTTCTCTTCATACTCCAACCCCAAGCTAGAATGACATTCTTTATGGTTCCCATAGAATGAGAAGAACAAAATTCTGTGATTTGGGAAAACATTCTAGTTCCTACCAACTGTGGACAGAATGTGATCTCAGTTATTTATTGCAGTCTGCATTATCTGTAAATAATAAATTATAAATAAATAATAAATCTGAAACTAGATTCCTCATCTAGTTTTAGAGTTAAATGACTATATAACTTTTGGTCCTGCCTCTATCATATCTCTGTGTTGCTTGCTCATTGGCTTGGTTAAAGAGAAAATCAGTTGTCCAATGCTGACCATAATTGCTCATACCTGTGCAGTGGTGCAGTGGATACAGTGCCAGGCCTGGAGTCAGGAAGACTCTACTTACTGAATTCAAATCTGGCACCAGATTCTTACTAGTTGTATGGCCCTGGACAAGTCACCTAACCCTGCTTGCTTCAGTTTCTCATCTGTAATATGAGGTAAAGAAAGAAATAGCAATTCTACCGTTTACTACATTTGAGATCTTAAGCATTCCACTTAATTCCAATATCTTTGTCAAGAAAACAACAAACGGATTCTCGAAGAGTTGGACAGAAAATGATGCCATCCACCTCCAGTGAAGCAATTAATTTCCATCCCCTTTGCAGAAGCAGGCTATCGCCTGGAAAGACATGCTCCCTGCTAATATGCTTCCACTTCTCTGTCATCAACCTTCAGCTTGAAAGTCTATGTCTAATGACATAGATGTCCATCCTGTATGAGCCCCTGAGGAAACTGCTTGTTTTTCATAACTATACTCATTATTCATGACCCTAGACTCTTTTGAGTGATGTAATTCATGGGGAAGAAAAAAGCAAATTTCCAGACAAAAACGATCTACAAGAGTCTATATATTGATAATCAAGACATAATGAGTTGATTTTGAAGGTGGAAAGAGAAAACAAAAAGGGAACAAGAAAAGATAATGGAAAAATAAAACTTATCTTCTGAGGTCAGGTTTATGGAGACAAAGGGAATAGTAGGATTTGCTGACTATAAGATGTATCCAAAATCAGGGGGGAAAAAAGGGAAAGTAAATGAGATAAAATATTCACAGGATCATAGATTCAAGGCAGAAAGGGGCTTTTTTAAGTCCTCTAATCAACATCCCTTATTCTACAGAGTAGAAAATTGAAGCATCCAGACAAAGTGGAATGCTTAAGATCTCAAAAGTAGTAAATGTAGAGCTGAGTCTTAAACCCAGAGCCCCTGATTTCAAATCATTTTTATTTCATTGACTTTCATTGATGATCAAGTTGCTGCTTGAATTATTTTTCTGAATGTCCAACTTCAAAGTCCAGCTTTGCAAAATCCCACATTTCTGTCTTTGCATAGCCTTTGTTTCATCCTTCCTTTTGTCCTGCTTCGTCTTTAGTCTCAAAGACAGAGCAAAAACTCTGAAGATGAAGAGAAGAATGTCAGGAAATCTCTACCAACCAAAAGATACCCATTTTATGACTCTTTATCTTCCCGGTGAAGCCTGTATGAGTCGTGTCCATAATAGTATTTATGCAAAATGAGAGTGTTTACTTCACTAGCCTCTTGGGTTCCTTCCAACTATTGATATTTTCTTTTGATTCATGATCTACTAAGTTATATGCAGGTATATTGGTGAAGGGGGTTCTGTTGGTAGAAAGAGTACTCACAGTAGTAATAATAAGCATCATTTTGAGTATTCAGGTATGCATATAAAATGTATGTTACATGCATGTACACTATACAAACATAATTTGTGCATACATATAATGAATATGTATGTGTCTTGTATTAATTATGTTTATATTTTTTATGTTAATTCTGAATATATTTATATATTTCCTTGTTATCTTCCCATTGTAATATAAACTTCTTGCAAGTAGGGATTATTTCATTCTTTGTACTCATGTCTCCGACATCTAGCACAATGCTTGGAATATTGTAGACTCTCAATAAAAATATGTTCATTGATTGAATGTAGTATATACTTACCAATTTGATTCATGTATATTATATTTTAACCTATATGTTTTATGCGTGTACACATGGACACTATGAAAACTTAATTTGTACATACCTGTGATGAATATATATTATATTGTATTGATTTTGTTTGTATTTGTTTTATGTTAATTCTGAATATATTTATATATTTATTTGTTATCTCCCCAATGGAATGTAAACTTCTTGCAAGTAGGGATCATTTCATTCTTTGTACTCACATCTCCAATACCTAGCACAATGCTTGGAATACTGCAGATGCTTAATAAAAATACATTGATTATATTTTAACCTGTATACTATATGTGTGCTTGTTTTATATATGTATTTAATCTTATACAATTGATATATTTAAATACAAAGAAGCAAGCCACTTCTGGAAATGCATTATCCTCAAAGACTGAGCGTCTCATTTCCCTTTTTCTTAGACAATTTTTTTTCATTGACTATAATCTTTTCTAAATTTTATGTTCTGCTTTCACGTTCCTTCTGGGTTCAGTAACTAATCTCCATGTTTGTGTTGCCCTGGTGAAGCCCATGGGACTGAAGTCATAAATTAAGGGCATATGTTTGTAGCTATAAACAGGGGACAGATTCAGAAAAACACAAATATGCCAAGGACTCTATTCTTAGAATGGCAGTGCTAAACTGCCGATTAACCTTAGACTTACAGATTTAATCAAACACCACATCCCTGCTGACATCAAAGAACTGAACACTTTAAATTGGTATGATTGTATAGGCAGCCCCAGGAAGGAAGGGGAGAAGGAGGGAAAGCAGGATTACTCCCTTCAGGCATTCAGTTACCACTTAGTGGCCTAGTAGAAGCAATCTGAATCAGTGGGGCTTGGAAGAATAAATATACCATACAACACAAAAGATATTGTTGTAGTGTTTGTGGGCACGCACTTTCATGTACATACATAGATATGTGTCTATATATACATAAGAACAGAAAACATATTTTAACATACATATATTGAAAAGGTAATGCATTATTCCCTGACACTAGAGACTTAAGCTTGAATCTTGTACTTATCGTTCCTATAACTAACTGTACAAAGATTGTTTTTTATTCTTTCATCCTAGTTTTTTGACTACAGATTGAGAGTGTTAGAATAGATTTCTAAGGTCCTTGTCTACTCCCAACCTCTAGTTCTATGGGAAGATCAGTGGCTAGGAAGCTAGAAGACCTGAGACCTACTTCTTATGATCTGTGTGGCCTTGGTAAAATTATTCAACTTTTCTGAGCCCTTGTTAACTCTTGTATAAAATAAAGATCATAGTAATGAGAATAATGTTATCTACCTAACAAATGGCTAGTTGAAAAAATCAAAGATTATCATAATGGCTTATGCAGTCAATTCTCAACTTTTGCATGGATAATGTTCCTAGAAAACAATGTAAAAAAAAAAACACAAATGTTGATACATTGAATCTATGGGACATAGGTTCCCACTACCCAAAGTATGTAATTTTTCTCTAGAGATTACTGAAAATACACTTTTCTTTAAACAATTCTTTATGGCAAAACAATAATTTTGGTAATCTGCATGTTTTTTCTAACATGATAAATAGGAAATAACCTATAAAACAAAGTACACAAAATAAAATTGGTAACATGCAAAACATTTTTTTTCTCTCTAGCAATTTCCTAGTACTCTGTGTTCTTTTGAGCTAGCATCTCAATAAAAATGATTTCAGACAACATTCACTTATAGCATCATAAATGTTGTGCAGCAAATAAAATTCCTAAAACTAAAACATTTCTTAACATAAATCTTTCCTTCTATATTGTATCAGATGGTAGTATAAGGAAATTGTTTTTATATAGTGAATAGTCATTAAGTTAATACCAAATTTGTAGCTGACAGTGGCTCCAGACATTCGGGCATGAAGTTTACTTCACAGCATTAATTTTTTTACCAAGCCTTATCACTGACTTTGCTTGCTTGGGCTTAGAGCTTAAAGAACTTGCAGGAAACTTTTTAGACTATTTTATGGAGAACTTACACAGGGCAAGCCCAAAGTGGTCAGAAAAAATAATACAAAGACACTTGCATGTTCTCTCTTAAGATATCTCTCTTAAGAACTTTACAATTAATTTTAATGTGGGGAGACACTGGCACAGAACCACCCAGCGTGGCATGCTTCATCAAAGAAGGTACTATGCTCTATAAGCAAAAAAAATTGTTTGAAATGTGCAAAGTGAGAGAATCTACCCCAAATGTTCATAAGAACTATTTCTGTCCAACCTGTGACAGAGCATTCCAATTTTATATTGGTCTGATCAATCACAGCCACACATACACTCATTTGATTCTAATATAGTAATGTATTTTTGGTTCTCTTCAAGAATGAAGGGTAACAACAGAAACAGAAAGTTTAAAGTTTTAAAGGCAAACAAGAAAAATATGTCCTGAATGCATGTGAAGTTCTTTACAACAATAGAGTGAATAAGAACACTGAAGTGTCTAGGAGGATACCAGCTGCTTCCCAAGCACATTGCACTTCTCATTTTTTTCTCTATTGCACATATCTGCAAATGGGCAGTTGCCAATGCAAAAGTGAAAATGTGGTTACTAATGAAATCACATGAATGTTTGAAGTTGTGAAAGTTAAACCTGTGAGTGTTGAGGACTGACTGTATTTATAAAATACTTTTCCTCACATTTTCATCTCTCTATGATGACTCCCAGATCTATCTAGCCAGTTCTAGAGTTCCAGTTCACATCAATCAATAAACCTTATTAAATAACCAGAAACTGTGCTAAATGCTATGAATACAAGAAGCAAAGTAGATAGGTAAGTAGATAGGGGGGAGAGAGAGAGAGAGAGAGAGAGAGAGAGAGAGAGAGAGAGAGAGAGAGAGAGAGAGAGAGAGAGAGAGAGGATAGATGTTGGAAATCAGTTGTAAATCCTTTGGCTGGGCTACTTGGAGGACTTTAGGAGGCTTAGCAAGGCCAGTTTCCCAGCTGATATGAATCTGAGCTCCTTCAGATTATTTACTGACAGTTGACATGATCGAAGTACATTTTGAACATACACAAAAAGTTACTAGAACGAGTCAGAGAGGCATGGGGAGAAAATAACAGAGAAGCAATAGGAGGCCTGAGGTCACAAAATTAGGCTCATATATAAGAGCTAGGAGATACATGAGCAGAGTTTCAAGTGGGGTACAAATGTCCAGAGAGTAGAACCAGGAAGTACTTTTTAGTCCAATATGGAATTCTCATCATCTTTCCCTTATAACCAACCTATTTTAATGCTTTGGGTTAAGTTCAAAGTTCACTATAAAGAAGTTTGAAGTACACAATACAGTGAGCAGAAAATAAAGCCATACTGCTTTATTGAGGAAAAATATTCATAAGTCAATGAGAATTTTATTAAAAACTTAAATTCCTAATCTCTCTCTCTCTCTCTCTCTCTCTCTCTCTCTCTCTCTCTCTCTCTCTCTCTCTCTCTCTCTCTCTCTCCCTCCCTCCCTCCCTCCTTCCCTCCCTCCCTCCTCTCTCTCTCTCTCTCTCTCTCTCTCTCTCTCTCCCTCCCTCCCTCCCTCCCTCTCTTTCTCTCTTTCTCTCTCTCTCTCTCTGTCTCTCTCTCTCTCTCTTTCTCTCTCTCTCTGTGTGTGTGTATGTGTATACACATGTATATGTAGAAAGACAATCTTTGACTTTTAAGAATAATATATTCTACTGAGGTAATACAACACATAAAAAGAAATTGGAAAAGGGAGGTAGAAGGTACATAGTCAGAAACACTGTCCAGGTAAGAGAAAAGTCCAGGTAGGAGAAAAGAAGAAAGTCTTGAAAAGAATGAAAACATGACTGGTCTTTGTTTCCTCCTTAAAAAGTTTCTAATAAGAATTTACCATTTGTAAGGAACCCTAGCCAATCAGAGGTAGACAAATCTTCTGATGTATGAAGTCCAGGACTAGTCAGCTTCTAGGGTGGAGAGGTTTTTGGAACATTGTAGAGAAAGTCTTGAAGGAGAGTTAGTTCAGTTTGGAGAGGAAAAAAGACAATAAATAAGAAGGAGCAGCACAAGCAAAACACCATAGTTTTTTTTTTTTTTTAATGGGGTTTTTATTTGGATCAAGCAAGATTAGGAATTGTAGATAAATGCTGATGCATAAGGGAGAAACGGAAAGAGATAGATTCTACAGGATTGAATTGATATTGCAAGAAGATGGCAGGTTAGAGGCAGCAACCCATCCAAACTCTGAATATTTTCCTCTGAACAACTTTAACATAATGCCTTAAAATAAATTTTAGAGCAGCAGAGCCAACAAAAGATTGAGATGAGAAATTTTTCTAGCCAGACACAACTCAGAAGATTGGCAGGAATATGTTCTTCCAAGGCAGGGGGCTGACCCCATATACACAGATCTAGGAGACCATTGTGATAGCAGCAGCAGCAACTGCAATTTCAGGAACTCTCAGCCCAGAAACAGTAAGGAGTTCAGTCAACTGGTCAGAAAGAGTTTAGAGGGGACCCTTTGCTAACTCTGGATATGGTTGGTGCTGATTCACAAACCTATTTATTACTCACTTAAAAGTTTTTGGTTGCAGTTCTAGCATGAATGGAGTGAGTGTGATTGGAAACAAGAGAACAGGAGCCCGAATTGTAGTTCCAAGGAAGAAAAGAAGACTAGTGCTTATGGTTGAAAGAAAGCAAAGGACCAGGTCACAGTTCCAGGGCCAAAAAAGATTCTAGCTCTTAGGTCTGTAGAGTAGTAGAGGCTCTTCCTGGGTTAAAAACTAGAATGCAGACCAGGAAACCAAGGATCATACCTCTCCCTGGATCATACTATCTTGGAAGCACCAAAAATTTTCAGAACCCCAGAAATAACTGTGAAAATGTTATTTAGTTGTGTCCTATACTTCATGAAACTATTTTGGGAGTTTCTTGGCAAAGATACTGGTGATGGAGTGTTTTGCCATTTCCTTCTCCAGTTCATTTTTACATATGAGAAACTGAGGCATACAGATTAAGTGACTTGCCCAGGGTCACACTGTCAGTAAGTATCTGAGGCCAATTTTAAACTCTTGAAGATTAGTATCGCAGATTCCACGCCCAGTACTCTATCCACTGGATCACTTAATTGCCCAGTACTTTTGAAAATCACAGCACACAAAAGCTTAATGCATGGAATGCTGACTCCTCACTCCCACACGAGAGAGTTTAACATAAAGTTTGAAGTCAAGAAATAAACTTGAAAAATGAATAAATAACAGCAATAACACCAACAAAAAAACTTGACCATAAAAAGTTACCATGGTATCAGAGAAGACCTAACTTATAAGGAGACTACAAGGTAAAAACTCTTACAACCAAAGCCTAAGGAAAAATACATAAGCTCAATTAAAATTCCTGAAAGAATTAGATAAAGAGATAAGAGTAATAGAGAAAAATTGGGAAAAGAAATGAGAGTGATGCAAAAAAAAATCATGAAGAGAATAGCTTAGTAAAAGAGAAACAAATGATATTGAAGAAAATAACACCTTAAAAAAAATAGAACTGACCTAATAGTAAAAGAGGGCACAATTCATGAAAGGAAAGAACTTAAAAAGAAAAATTGGTCAAATTGAAAAGGAGGTACAAAAACTAAAGAAAATAATTCCTTAAAAATTAGAGGTTAAAAATAGAATTGAAAGGATCCATTGATCATCTCCTGAAAGAGATCCCAAAATTAAAACTCCCATAAATATTATAGCCAAATTGCAGAGCTCCCAAGTCAAAGAGAAAATATTGTAAGTAGCCAGAAATAAGCAGTTCAAATATGATGGAGCCACAATCAGATTCACACAAAATTTAACACTTTTCACCTTAAAAGAGTAGTAGAAGGCTTGGAATATATCCCAGAAGGCAAAGGAGCTAGGATTACAACCAAGAATAACCTATTCAGCAAAACTGAGTATAATCCTTTGGAGGGGGAATGGATATTTAATGAAATAGAATCTTTTTTTTTTTTTCTTTTGCTGAGGCAGTTGGGGCTAAGTGACTTACCCAGGGTCACACAATTAGGAAATGTTAAATGTCTGAGACCAGATTTGAAGGTCCTCCTAACTTCAGGGCTTTATCCACTGCACCACCTATATACCCTTGAAATAAAATCTTTCAACCATTCCTTCCTTTCTTCTTTCTTTTCTTTCTTCCTCCCTATCTCCCTCCTTTCTTTCCTTCCTTCCTTTTTTCTTCCCTTCCTTGCTTGCTTGCTTGCTTTCTTTCCTTCCCTCCTCCTTCTCTCTCTCTCTCTCTCTCTCTCTCTCTCTCTCTCTCTCTCTCTCTCTCTGTCTCTCTCTCTCTCTCTCTCTCCCTCCCTCCCTCCCTCCCTCCCTCCCTCCCCAACTTCCTTCCTTTCCATTTGATTGAAATTTACTTTGTTCAATTCTTTGTGAGTGCAGCTATATATTGTATTGGTATATATTGGAACTTTCTTCTTATCAGTGGCTACCTTAGGAGATAGGCTTCCTTTTTAAAGTATGCTAAACATAACTGAAGGAAGCAGTTAAGTAACTCATTGGATAGAGTACTGGGGGCTGGAGTCAGGGAGCCCTGAGTTCAAATTTGACCTCAGATACTTACTAGCTGGAGGATGATGAGCAGTTCACTTAATCCTATTTTCTTCAGTTTCCTTATTTATAAAATGACAAACCTCTACAGTATTTTTTCCAAGAAAACCCCAAATGGGATCACCAAAAAAAAAAAAAAAAAAATGGGAAGAACTGAAAATGACTGCCCACCTATAAAAATTAATTCTTCTCTGCTAAGCTAAACTCTTCTCTTTTTATAAAAATCTAAGGCAAGCCCTAGTTCTTTCATTTCAACTATCTAAATTTCTCTGAGCTCCTATAGCATGTATTGTCACTTGAGTGACTTGGGATTTATTCTATGGTATTAGAATTATTCCTCTCCCAATTATCAGTGCTTTCCCTTATAAGGTTTCAATGTATTCACTCTGCACCTTCTAAATTTCTGGTGAGGTACATGTTCTCTCCTTCTTATAAACTAAGTTCCTTGGGAACAAAAACAGCTTTCTATTTTTCTTTATATTCCAAGTACTTACTTAGCATAGCACCAGATATTATATATCTGGTGCTTAATAGAAGTTGATTGATTGATGTGGTAGTTGTCTTGGTTGATTGTTTCTGTTAATTATTTTTCTATGTTGCAATGGAGGGTTTTATGTGGGAAAGGTTTATTATATTTCTTTATCAGATGAAGAGTATATTTTAATAAATCAAACAGAATAAAATCAGGAACTGTAAAATGAATCCAAAATTTTATGTCATTCTATTTTACTTCTCAAGATCAAGTGATACTACTATAACTCAACATTTATAATAGATGTCTCCTGAGAGCAGCATTTCCTAATCACTAGTGCATAGTCTTTTTTTGTGATATATTAAACTTTTTTAAACACTACTTTTTAAAAATTTAAATTAATTTTTTTCAATTAACAAGAACATATTTTCTTTCCTTTCTGCTCACTTTCTCTTCCACCCCTCCCATGGAGAGATTTATCAGGAAAAAAAACTGTGATGTAAAAACAACAGGTCTCAATAAAGTAAGTTATATCTCAATAGATGGTCTGTTTATTTGGAGCAATATTCAACAATGAAGTTCCAAAATGGATTAGACCTTTAAAGGACATGAAAGCATTTCCCATAATTCTGTGTTTCTTTGTTTAGGAAAACTTGCATCTAAGATTTACCCCCATCATTCTGAATTCTGAAAAGTTAATAAAATGGAATGGTCAGCCTGGAAAGAAAAGGAAGGCACATATTTCATGACAAAGTCTGCCACCCAGTGGTGACAACGATGCTGAGGGTTTATAAGTTCTTCTGTGGAGAGGTTGTGTTGCCATTTCTAAAGCAGTAACTCTAAGAGGTATCTGTACTAGGAATACTAACAGGCATCCTGCAGGCACTACAAGCCATGGGTTTTTTTCTTCTCATGCTGTGTAATCACTTGCCCATTGGGGGAGCTTCACAGGGGGTCAAATACCCCCATGAAAAATTAATGTTGTATTTAAGGGGATCCTGCAAACCCCTAATAATCTCTCCCAGCATGCCTTGCTGCCTTTGAACAAAGTGAACTGACTGTTGTGTGAGAATTATAAAAGCAGTAGGGAGTGTGACAGTATAAAGGAAGGGGAAATCATCCTTAAACCAAGAGAGAACATGTACTTTATTCTGTCTTTGACCCGGGAGCAATGTCCTTTAAAAAACAGAATCATTTTAAATTAATGTGAGCACCTTCAGTGAACTCAGTGGGAAATTCTTTTTTAATTTGAAAGTTTGGGTTCTAATCTTATGCCTGCAAGAAAACCATATAGAAATTGCTTTGCCAGTTTCTCATCCTCTCTCGAGAACTGTAACTGGGTCTGGGTAAATGGGGCTTTATTCCAGCGTACCTGACATTCAAGGTACCCTTTTTTCTCTCATGGGGCCAATCTTGCCTTGAGATCCTCTGTACCTTTCCATTGCTCTCTTTCTTATCCCGATCTCTCAATGACTTTTTCCACTCCAGTATAAACTTTCAGGTCATTCTCCCTCCCGGAACCTCCATAGATGTCATTACTCTTGCATTTTTCTATGGTTACTTGGTAGATAATCCATTCCCAGACAAGAATTTCTTTAGTATATGGGGTCAAGTAGGATCCACTCCTGCCAGACCTTCCTCTACCTCCTTTTTCCTCTTGTGATGATGGCAAGGCTGGAATTTAGAGTGATATCCTGTATGTCAGGGATCTGGGCATCTTCCATGCTTTTGATAAGATATCCTAGAGCTCAGTTGTTATTGGGGGCTGGAATCAGATAGGAAAGAAAGGTCAGCAGTGAGACTGTCAGAGTTCATGAAGGATAAGAAGCAAACAGGTTATAGACAGAGTGAATAAAATCACAGGATTGGATTTTAAATTGGTAGGAAATTTAGAGATTATCTAATCTAAGGTTCTTAAACTGAATTTCACAAACTGTTACAAAATATTTTTATAACTACACTTCAATATAATTGATTTCCTTCATAATACTTATGAATTTTATTTTGTGCATTTAAAACCGTCATTCTGAGGCAGGAGTAGGGAATGTTCAGCCTACAGGCTACATAAGTAAGGACTGCAAAATCATTTGCTAAGGCAACCCCCCTCCCCCATGATGATGATGATGAGCTGAAAGCTAGATACAACAATATCCCACTGATTGAGTCTATAAGCTGATCATGGTCTGCTAATGATGTTGCAAATATCCAAATAGCCCTTGGCAGAAAAAAAGTTCCCCCATCCCTGTTCTAATGGGTCCACACACTATCAGATTGCCCAAAAAAATTGTGAAACAAGCACAAAACGTTAAGAATCCCAAATCTAATCCAAAACATCATCTTACTGACAAAGATACTAGTCCAGAGAAGGTGAAATGGTTTATAGTTATACAGGTAAGAAATAGCAAAGCCAGGATTAAAACTCTGATTTTCTGATCCATTGCTTCTTCTATCACATCATGATTAAAGATGCACTCACTTTCCAACCAAGCCTGTTAGCTATCTCCAGTTTCTAAGTCTTTGCACAGTTGTTTCTCCTAATCAGAAATGTTCCTTCCTCACCTCTACCTCATATATTTCCAAGTTTCATTAAAAAAACAGCTTGGATGTTCCCTCTTCCTCTTCCATGAATTTATTTTTGGTCTCTCACTTGTTAGCAATCTCTCTTTTTGGAAATTATTTTGTGCTTACAATATCCCTTGTCCTTTAGCTTTCCCTAATTTCCTCTTTGAAATCTGAAATTTTTGAGGTGAAATTATAATATGCAGGGTGCCTTTCTCAAGGCTGGACAGAAAAACATCAAGGTAGTAGCATGGTGGTAATATACCTACCTCTTGGCAGGGATGGCTGCGGAATCCACTTCTGCTGCTTTGTAATGGATTAGCTGGCTGAGGTCAGAGTAGTTAGAGGTTCGTGACAATGAATGGGCAGCCAAGACCGGAGAAATGATCAAATCCACAAGAATCACTTCGAAGTGAGTTTCACCTCCTGGACATTTGGCATAGCTATATCTTCATCAGATGACTGATCTAGCTCAATATCTGTTGAACATCTTATGGAAACTATTGTCTGCCTTTTCACACAGGACACAGACATGGGGACCAAAATATTATTAAATTATGCATTTCCTAGAACTCTTGGGATTGAAGAAACTTTAGAATTATGGCTAATATATGTTAACTATGCATGTGTTCATTACTATGTACTATTTATTTGCTTATCAATTCTATCTTTGAAAAAATTGTATGTAGTGTCTAAGCATATTTGTTTGCTTTTTTAGAAAGCCACTATGCTAGGTCAAGTGATTAAGGGGTCATGAAATCATAGTGTAATACCTGGCATACAGTAGGCACAAAATAAATGTTTACTTATTGGGTTTTTTTAAATAATCTCATCTACTGAGGATGCTGAGGCTAATGTATCTCTTGAGTTTGGACTTCTGGATTATAGTGGGTAAAGCTGATATATATCTATATATAATTTTTAAAAAAATTTTAACATTTAGCTTCAAGGGAGCTAATTCATTAAGAAAATTCTGGAGGTCCCATTACACACCTCAGATTGGCTAAGATGACAGCAAAAGATTATGATAAATATTAGAGGGGATGTGGGGAAATTGGGATACTAATACATTGTTGGTAGAGTTGTGAACTGATCCACCCCTTCTGGAAAGAAATATGGAACTATGCCCAAAGGATTAAATTGTGCATACTTGTGGATTCAGCAGTGTCTCTACTCGGCCTGTATCCCAAAGAGATTATAAAAAAGGAAAAAGGATCCTTATATGCAAAAATGTTTGTGGTAGCCCTTTTGTAGTGGTAAGGAACTGGAAACTGAGTGGATGCCCAGCAGTTGGAGAATGACTGAATAAGTTATTGTATATGAATGTTATGGAATATTATTGTTCTGTAAGAAATGATCAGCAGGATGATTTCATAAAGGCCTGGAGAGACTTACATAAACTGATACTAAGAGAAGTGAGGAGAACCAAGAGAACATTGTACACAGCAACATCAAAATTATTTGATGATCAATTCTGATGAACGTAGCTCTTTTCAACAATATAATTGAAGCCAATTCCAATAGACTTGTGATGGAGAGAGCCATCTGAACTCAGGAAGAAGACTGTGGGGACTGAATGTGGATCACAGCATAGTATTTTTATCTTTTTTGTTATTTGCTTGCTTTTTGCTTTTTTTTTCTCTTTTTTTCTCTTTTTGATCTGATTTTTCTTGTGTGACATGATCAATGTGGAAATATGTATAGAAGAATTGCAAATGTTTAACATATATTGGGTTTTTTGCTGTCTAGGGGAGGGGTTGGAAAAGGGAGAGAAAAAAATTTAGAACATAAGGTGTTGCAAGGGTGAATGTTGAAAACTATCTGCATATATATTTGAAAATAAAAAGCTAGTATTTAAAAAAAAAAAAAAGAATGTCCTATGTCACCACTCACCTCCCACACATACACACAAATACTAACAATTTGTATCACTTGCAGTTCCCAAATATTAAATGAATTGTCAAAGCTGGTTTCTGGCATGCCATTTTTTTTTCATTTCCTTTTTGAAAAAACAAAAAAGCTCACACTTTGGGCATGTTATTTTCATTATTTTATTGGGCAGTCTGGTAGCATCCATAAACTATATTGCTTTCCTATTGTGATTTTTTGGGGCTTAATTTTGAAAAATTTAGCTGCAGCTTTTCTTTGAATAATTCCTATTTTAATGGAAACAGTTGACAGTGACAACTGAACAAATTATATTGGCTGATTGGCTCCTATTGGCCGTCAAAAACAAAACATTAGCCTTATCATAACGTGGCCTCATGTACAAAAGGTTTATTATGGTCACAGGAGGGAGGAAGCAAATAATCAGCTCCCTTCTCCAAGCCTTTTGTTCTGAGGCAGACCTTTGATTGAGACTTCAATCAAACCACAGCTATCAGGCATCATATCAAGCCAGTTGATTTGGAAAGTGAAAAAAGGCACATGAGAGACAGCAAGGTATAATGGATAAAGATTTAGGTCAGGGAGGATTCAAAGCAAAATTCAAGTCAAAGGGAGTTTCAATGGAGACAATGAAGTTGTCCAGATAAACCTCTTTGCAGAGTACATTGTACTGTTTGCATCAAACACTGAGAAAAGCCAGAGCTTCCTACAAAATACCTTTAACCACTAAGATAATTTAGTCTTACCATCTACAAGGAAAGACCAAGTGGATGAGAATATCTATTGTAGAGTGTAAGGCATGCATTTGCCTAAAGAATTTGTCTATCAGAGTGCATTTCTGAGACATATGGTTCAGAAAAGCAACAAATTTAGTCTGGAATTAAACAAGAGAAGGGTAGACTGGATTACATTACCACCAATTACAAAACTCTTTTAATCCTATGCATTGCATGAAAGCAAAGAATCATATTTTTTATGCTAACAGCCAATATGGCGATATGGCCATAAGGAATGGAATCTATTAATGTGTAAAAACAATTTTAAGAGGATTTGGGGAAGATCATAAAATTCTAAGCTCTCCAAATTCCTCCAAAACAAGGCAAAATAGCATCTTAGGGTAAGCACAGTAAAAATAAAGTTGGGGCAGAAGAGTGATTTTCCTGAAAGAAGATAACAGAACAGAGGTTTGGCCCTGATGAGGTATAAATACCTCCAGGCTGGCTCTGTGGAACCACAAGAAGTAAGCCCTGGGGCTAGCTGTTTTGGGAGGTGATCTTGGCCCCAACCACAAGAATTTTCATCTCTCTGACCGTATTGGGAATCTGATATCTGAGCAGAGGAAGATTGAGGGAACATCTTTTTGATAAGGGACACCAGGCCCAGTTATGTTGCTGAGATTTGGCTCTGAGCAAGAGGGAAACCAGAATATGCCTAGTGAGTGCAAAAGCTGTGGGCTAGGCATGGTGCAGGTTGAGACACTTACAGGAAACCTGAGTTCTTGTTTATAATTCCAGATTAGAGGAGAGAACAGTAGGAGGACTTGAGGCAACATCCCCCATACCCCAGGACTAGAGATAGACTGACAACCACAGAAAGTTAGTCTCCGAATAGAGAAACCTGAGGTTCAGCCTCTCCCACCCCCAAAGAGTAATGCCAATGAGTATTTTTGAGTATTTGACAATGTCCCTATGAAAAGTCCCTCATTTAATAGCCTCATTTATACAGATGAGATGAAAAAATTTTTTTAAAAAAGAGCTAAAATTCGGAGACTCAGGGTAGTCTCTGGGGCAGAAATGACTTCATCATGGCCATATTTCCCTCATGAGTATGATAGCCCTAAGAGAGAGACACAATCAGGAAAAAAGGAGGAAAGATGGGATAAGATTAACAAAGACAATAATGGAAACTGAATAGAAGAAAAACTTCAAAGTTGTAATTTCAGACCAAAGTTTGAGTTCTGGGAGACAGGGAGAAAAAAAAAAAGATGAGATGACCAATGGAACAAAGTTTGCTCTGCTCCTGTAGTCATTTTCCCATGATAAGACTATAGTGGCAAAGCATTGCCTCTGGGTGGGAACTGGTTCATGAAGCAAGGCAAAAAAAAGCTTTAATTATGTCCAAAGCAGAGAAATGAGGAAAAACAGAGGAAGAATCATTTCTGAATAACTGGTGGCTATCTTCGAGGAAGATCCAAAGACTTGTCAAATCATCCCAGATTCAAAGTTATATAATGACTTCACTTTGACTCTCTGGAAATCCATGAGTGGAAATGCTGGTGATTTTCTGCTAAATTCAACATTTAGGATATTTGCAGTTCCTGGTGGAAGCAGCTAATTCTAGATATCTGAATTATGTTAAGGAACTTTTAAATTTGATGCTTATATAGAGATATATTTATATGTATATATAGAAGCCATGGGTAAGTAATTCACACAGCTGGTTTTAATGTATTTTGATTGCTTTACTTTTAAAGTTATGAATTTAAAAGTATAGACAATTAAGTCATTTCTATGGTTGATTCCTTTATTTCACATTCATGTGATTTGTGTTCCTTAGAATTAAGTAATGAAGAAAGAGGACAGAACTTCCTTGTATGTAAGGATTCTAAATTGACAGATCCATAGTGACCACAAATCCCTTGACCAACAAGGTGAACAGCTGCAAAGTGCATAATGACAGAGGTAGAGATATAAATAACAACTTTCTAAGAACCCTGGAGGAGCATAATTCTCTTTAACTAAGCTCTGGCATTTGGTGGAACATACAATCATTAGGGCCACTTTGTTTATCAGAGAAAAAAGAAGAAAAATAGTAATTGATCAACTCTGTCATCCCTCTGTTTTGGATTTGTTATTTTTGTCTAATGCTCCTGGATCTTAGTTTCCTCCTCAGAAGTCTCATTTGAAGTCTCTTCCATCTCTGGATCTATGATCCTATCATCTCCATGGGCAGCCAGTCAATTGACAAGCACATACTATGTACAAGGGACTGTGTCAAACACTAGGATACAAAGAAAGGCAAAAACGCAGACTCTGACCTCAAGAAGTTCAAATTCTAATGAGGGAGGCAATTTGCAAACAAGTACGTCCATACAAGATATACATGAGGTAAATTGGAAATAATCTCAGAAGGTTCCTTGGATAAAGGAAACTAGGTGGGGAGGTGCCCTGGAAATGTTTTGCAGAAGATAGAATTTGAAGTAACTTTTAAAGAAGCCAAGGAGGCTAGGAAGCAGGGTGAGGAGGGAGAACATTGCAGGTATGTTAGACAGTCAGTGAAAAGGCACAGAAAAGATTCCCCAACTTATTCCCAGTGGGGATCTGAAACTCAATGAAGAGAACATGTTGTGTGTGAGGAACAAGAAGAGCAGTATTGCCCGATCAGAGAAGAGTTGGAGATGAGTAAAATGTAAGAAGAATGGAAGGACAAGAAGAAGCAAAATTGTGAAGAGCTTGAAAAGATAAATGGAAGGTTTTATAGCTGATCCTTGAGATAACAGAGAGCCACAGGAGTTAAGTGAATGGAATGGCACGTCAGAAATGTGCTTTTAAAGGTTATCTGGTGGCTGAGGAGATGATGAATTACAGTAGAAACAGAGACTAAGGTGATGGTCATTGAAACAGAGCAGAAAAAATAAACTTAATAACTACTGATAGAATTTTGTGATTGATTAATAGAGGAAATGGGGAAAAAAAAAGACTCCCGAGAGCTTGGATGAATGACATGAACAATATAGGCTTGTGACTCTTCATCAAAGAAGTGACAGTTGAAGTTATAGAAATTAGTAAGCTCTCAAGAAGAGAGTACCCAAGAAATAGAGGACCAAAGAGCAGCCTGCCAGAAGTTTTGTGAGGTAAGTATTTTAGGCATGATTAGTCCAATCCTACAGATGAGGAATCTGAAACTCAGGTTTGTATTCTTTATAATTCTTTGGTCTTGCTCATGGCCACATAGCTGTACTTGTCAGAAATAGGCTTAAAACCCTATCTTCTTGATTCCAAGACTAGCACTTTATCCACAATCCCACGCAGAGAGACATTGGAAATGGACAGATTTAAGATGCTAAAGTGATAACGGATAAACATGAGAACAAGATATGTCAGGAGGGGATGGATCTACATCACAGGTTGAAATGTTATCATCATAGAGGATTAAGGAAGTTCTTCCTTGGAGCATGGAGGAAAAAATGAAGGGCAAAATGTAGCCACGAGATAGTCGTAGGTGAAGGTTAAAGTGGCTGAGGAGGCTTATGCCATATGGCCTCCATCTCAGGTGAAAAACACAGCAATGCCCTCTGGAGCGTAGGCCTCCGCTTACAAGAAGAAAGAACAATCATTGTGGGAAGTGTGCCAGAAGGTTGTTGAGGACTGAACAGCAGAAACAGCTCGATAGACCTTAAGCATCACAAGTTTAAAGCTGACTTGTTTTCAGTGGTTTCACAGTATACTCAAAACCCTGAAGTATGGTAGAGGTATCAAATAGTAGAGTGGGTGGTTATCAAGAATAGGTTAACATTTTTTACATACACACACCTGCATTCGTATATATGTTTCACCTATATGATCTCTGAGGCATCTTCACCTCAAATCCCACTCCCACAGAGGAGCCAAGTTCACAAAGCTAAATTGGCTGAATTTCCTCCTTGGGATTTTAGTCATATCACTCAGAGTTTAAGATATCTTTCCCCAATTCAAGAATTCTTAATCTGGAGTCCATAAAGCCTTCAAATAACCGGTGTATTTCAGGGAGCTCTGTGAACTTGTATGGGAAAAATACATCTTTACTTTTGCTAATCTCTATTTGAAAGTTCTCATTTTCTTAAACTATGGATTTTTCAAAAAATTATTCCAATGAGTCCATAAACTTCACTAGATTGCCAAAGGAGTCCATGATACAAAAAAATGTTTAGAGATCTCTAATCTAATTCCATCAACTGAAGTCCCCACTGGTATACACTTTTACCCAAGATTATCAATTAAGAAATATTTAGTCAGTCAATTTTAAGTAAGTCAATTTAAGTCAGTTAATTTTAAGTAGCTTTTAGAGAGGGGTATTTGCTAAGGAAGTATAATAGTGGCAGTTAGTATGAAACATCTGCCCTGGAGGTCTGTGATGCTCTCACATAAATGCTTACAGAATCCAGGGGAAAGGAAGTACAGAGAGCAATCTGCAGCAAAGGGGGAGCTCTCAATCCTTCACTTCTGGAAGTTCTTTTCTCCCATTCAGTGGGATGCCCCAACAAGTTCCCCTTAGTTGTGATAGAATCCCTTTGTTTGGCTCCTTGTAGATCCCAAGAGCACAATATTTCTTTGACATCTGATGATACAGACCTGTTCCAAGGAAACCATTTAGGACAATCATGGAAAATCCATCATCTTTCAGATTCTTTGAAAGTGGAAGAGAAGCTTCTTTTTAGGGATGTACTAGAAAGCATCACTTACTCCATTTCGTGGAAAAGTCTACTTTAGGCTTCGATACAATTCCCAGGGAGAGTAAGAAAATATCACAACTTTTCTGGACTAGTGAAATTTCAGTGAAATTTCACACTGAAATGCCTTCTCACCTAATTAAATACAAGATAAAATGAGTTGATATAGTGTGTGAGACATGTGTGTTTATGTATAAACATGCAACATATGTTCAATAGGCACACACATATATGTCAATATATACACATATATACATGTTTCCTTATATGAGCTGGGATGATAACTCCTCCACCTGTGGTATAGATCCATTTCTTCATAATTTCTGCATTTTGAAGGGGAAAAAACATAAAACACCAAACCCATATTTCATCACTTTGCTTTTCGTCCTCTGAGGAACATGGAGAAAAAGTTTCCTAGCTTGGTTAAAGATTTGTAACAACTACCAGGCCACAACCAAAGGCTGCTTCTCCCTGCTATGAGGAGGAATTGAGGGGAGTGGTTGAAGTCTTAAAAGTGACTTTCTTTACAGCAGTCTCCCCACAACTCTCATCTCCTCTCCAATGGTGTGTGGAGGTTTTTTACTTCAGGCCATCCTTAGCCCTTAGCAACTCTCAATCCACTTTCTTTCACTTCCGATTTCTTTCTGCAAAACATAATAAAAAAGCTCTATTCCTCTTATTGAACAATGATCTGTGAGTTCCCAAATGGGTGAAATTGGAATAGAATACTGAGATTTGCTGTACTATTTAATTCAATAAGTATTTACACTACGTGGCTATTACTGAGAGAGATTGCAGGGTATAATGAATAGAAAGCCAGTTTTGAAGTCAGAAAGGGTTCAAATTCTGCTTCTGACATTTATTAGCTGTGTGACCCTGGACAGGTCACTTATCTAATTCTCTAAGCATATTAAGGGAAGATGAGTTATAGAACCGCATCACAGTGAACTCAAAGACCTGGAACAAAAAACTTTGCATCAAGCTTTTGTAAGGCATTGGGGATGCAAAGACAAAGGTCACAGAACCCTGCATTCAAGTAGGCTACATTTTACTGAAGGGGAGCAGACTCAAGACTACATCATATGCATGGATAGATAAATAACAACTAATTTCAGGAGTGCACAGATAATACAAATTAATTTCATGAGGATGAGAGTACTCATCCCCAACAGCTATGGGGAAAGAGGGAAGGTAAAAACAGGAAAGATTTTGTGCCATACCTGTTGCTAGGAAGATGAGAGCACTGGTATCCAGGAATCATTAATCCAAAGGCCTCAATTGATCCTTAGGTCCAATTTGAGAGAAAGAAGGAATCCTTAATGTTTATGACCTACTTAGGTGCATTCTGTTCTGGCTGGCAGCCAGCACAGATTTCATTTTTTTGTTTTCCAGGGTGAGAAGAAAAGGTTCCAGGCATAAATTATGAAAGACACTTGACCTGATAATAGAGACATCCTTGTTTTCATAGATGCAAATAGTTTTTCCTGTTATTAGTTAAACACTTTCCCTGTCTGCCTTCAGTGTCTTTCACACTCTCTGCTCACAAAATGTTAGAGCTGGAAGAGCTCTTTGAGGTCATGTACAATTTTCTTATTTTATAGATAAAAACAGAAAGAAGGAAAGACACCTATCCAATCATAAAATGGCAGAGACATTCAATCCACTTACCTCTTCTATGATCCTAGAAGGACAACATGGTAGAATAGATAAAGTGACGGACTAGAATTGGACCCTTTAGTCCCAATCCTTTCTCTGAGACTCAGTTATTATTGTTGTTATTAATTCCTTCTGACAAATATACTTCTCTCCTCATTATTACTCTTGCTTTCTTTTGTGTTCAAGGATTAACATGATAACTCTTGTTTGAAAATCCTATTCACCTCTTCCCACGCCAAATTATTATGCATTTACCTTTTTCAAAGTGACCTCTCTCTGCTTAGCTCAAAGTTGAGGAAGTATGAGGCAGAATTTTGCATATAAGAGAAGGTTCAGTACTGGAGTAGATGCAAGACATGAGTATGCTAGTATATATTTAACAACTAATTCTTTGAAAAAAATATTACCCATGACACACTTTTAAGTTTTAAATTGCATTATCAACATTTTCTCCATCATGTTAAGTCTCCACAATCAATAAAAGGGTAAACCAAGGATTGATTAGGAATTTACTGATTTCTGAGCTATAACTGCTCCCAATGAAAATATATCAATTGGCTCTCTGAGTAGATAGGAACTAGATCCAGCACACCTTCAAAGGGTTTTTCTGGAAATGACAATGATTTAAAACAAAAGAAAAAAAAACAAACACGTGTTCCATACCATTCTTGGCTGCTATCATGTCAGAAGCTTCTCCTGACTATAAAAGTCTGGGCTCACTTTTAAGGATTTCTAATTTTTCTATTTTATTGTCCAAATCCGGTTGATCCAAGAAGCTTGAAAATCTGAAACTCCATTTGTCTCATCCAGATATGATCACCAATTCACTTCCTAAGCTCACAAAACACAAAACATGGAAAAGTTTCTCTAATTAATGGAAACAAGTAAGGTTCTTTGGATTCCACAGGAAGTACCAATTACCACCTGTTAATAATCCTCAAATGATGTTATATTTGTAAAGCATCTAGTACAGTCCCTGGCATATAGCAGGCACTTAATAAATGCTTTCTTTCTTCCCTTTCATCATTCTATTTCCAGAGCCCCGTAATACCCTCAGCCCCATCGTGCTTAGGTTGGGACATGTCAGCAAGAATGAAGGGTTCATTCCCCTACATAACCCCATGAACACTAATCAAAACATGGAGGGAAGTATACATCTAGAGAACATCTAGAGAAGGAAGGAAGGGGATCCTCCCAGTATCAGCCTGTCTATAAGAGAGAGGCTCAGAGAAGACTTGCTCTTAGTCACTGTATAAAAGGGAGAATTGAATCCAGAACTTTCTTACTCCAGGTCTATAGTTTCATCTTCATGACATACTACTTAAAGATAAATGTAAAAATACACAGACTGAAAAGAAAATTTCTTTTTTATAATAACTTTTTATTTTTCAAAATACATGCAAAGATAGTTTTCAATATTCACCCTTGAAAAATATTGTGTTTCATGTAAAATGTATGGGATTGCCTGTCATCGGGGGGAGAGAGTGGAAGGAGGGGGGGATAATTTGGAAAAATGAATACAAGGGATAATATTATAAAAAAATTCTAAATAAAAAAAGAGAATGAAGTACAAACAACAACAAAAAAAAAAGAAAAGAAAAATATTGTGTTTCATATTTTTTCCTTTCTCTCCCTACCTCCCTCCCCTAGACAGCAAGAAATCCAATAGAGGTTAAACATGTACAAAATAAAAATTCTTAATGGATGAACTTTGACGTTTAGGAAATGACAGAAGATATTCTTTCACTCATTTACTCATTCATTTACTCAACTAATATTTATTTATGAAGCCATATTATACTTTTACTAGTGCTTGTTAATAAAATCATTAGTGGACAAAAATGTGAGAACAGCAAAGGCTTCTTTTTTTTTAATATGAGTGAGCAGATACATTAAAAAAAAATTCGACTTAGCTGCTGGCTCCTTAATCACACAACCCAGATTTGTGGGCAATTTGGATGTGAAATTCTCGTGATTATTTTTACTGAGTTTCCAATGAGGTGATTTGACACACTGACCTATAAAAATATGAATTTCCTTGGGATTAAGAGGAGGTTTCTACAGTAATTGAGTGTGCCTGAAGATTAATTTCTTCTTTTTACATTTCTTTGCATTCATCTTGGTCTCTTGTGTCCCACTCTCAGGATTGTCGAATGTAATGAATTTCCTTTCTTGTACTCCAGGGAGCATCATTATCCTGTGGAACTCTTAAGTGTGAGGGGGTTTAGTGATCTTGGGGTATTTCAAGGTACTGTAAGACCTCAATTTTCAGGAATGCTCAGGGAATGCTGGTGTTAATGAATTTTCTTAGGTAGATGAGGGTTAACCAGAAACCATTTTTTTCTAACTCTTGTTGAAAATCTTTGTAAAATATTAGTTCATTTTCCTGCCTAATAAGTGGAATATACTAAGAAAGAGTTTTGATGGATTACCACCCTGTATGCTTTTGGATCTTCCCTATAATCACCCTCAGTAGACTGTAAACTAGCTGAAGGCAAAGGTTTTCTTTTATTTTATTTTATTATTTTTTTTTGTCTTTGTATATGACAATGTTAATTATGGCATCTCATACCTAACAGGTACTTATTAAATGCTTATTGGATTGAAGTGAATTTTCATTTTAAATCCTTTTCTTTATTTTGCATTGTATTTCTAGAAGTTATAAGATACCAGGCCAAATCTAGATTCAGTGTAAGAAAGTTCTTGTCATAATCTGAGCTGGAACTTCAGTCGCCTTCTAGTCCAGCCTGTGTCTGAATTCTCTTTACAGCCCTTCAGATGAGTGATCACCCAGCCTCCTCCCAAAGGCCTCCAGTCTAGGAAAACCCATTACTTTCTGAAGCAGCTCATTCCACTTTTTGACAGCCCTAATTGTGAAGAAGTCTTACCTTATATTGAACTGAAAACTGCTTCTCTGCAACTTCCACCTATTATTTCTTGTTTAGTTTCTTGTTCCAAGCAGAACAAGTTTAATCTTTCTTCTGTGTGAAGACATTTCAAATAATTGAAGATAGTTTTCTTGTCTTCTCAAAGTGTTCCTTTCTTTTCAGACCAAATTTGCCCAATTCCTTTAACTAATTCTGGCATGCCATGATCTCAAGGCAAGGAATTAAGCATTAGAACTGGAATCGGGACACTTACTAGCTACATAATTCTAGGCAAGTCACTTAACCTGTCTGCCTTAGTTTCCTATGGAAAATGGAGATAATCTGTATACTTTTTTAGGATTGTTATGAGAATCATTTGGGATAGTAGTTGTCAAATGTTTTGTAAATCTTGAAGTGATAAATTAATTATTATTGATGTTGTTATTAAACATCCTAGTCCCAATACTTCAGCTGTGGATGATGTAGGTTGAGGACATACAATAGTACTATCACAGCTCTCTCTGATTTACCCACCTTGACTTGGACACCATGCCTCCTTAATTCATCCTTGATTTACCACTCCACCTCTTCCACCTTCCAAGGCTCACTAGCTTGTCCATGTGTGGAGATGAATCAATGGCAGGCTGTATGTGTGTGTGTCAGTCTCTGAAATCCTTTGATATATGTCTAAGAGTAAGATTCTTTATGGTTTAAATAATTAAATTGATGATTGATGAATTCTTTTGGTAACCAAAGATGATCCATGGAGAGCCTGAAAGCCTTAAATATTTTTTGAAAGGTAATTCCTTTGACAAGTGAAAATCAGCCCTAATTGGTGGGCATTTAATGAGGAGGTGGACTAGAAGTTTTAGTTTCACCTGCTGAGAATGTGGCTTGATCATGAGATCCAGCTGCCTTCAGCCATCTGGACAGGAGAATCCATCTCCATCCAGACCACTCTGATTGTTTTTTTTCCCTGATGAGTTGGGTCATTCTATGTTCCATAGGAGAGGAATAGGGAGAAGGATCCTTTTTTCTTCAGGGTAAGTATTCACCAAGACTGGATTCTGTTTATGCTTTAGACTGAAGGTGAGTCTCCTGTTTGCATGGGGTATGGCCCACGATTGAAGATCATGTTCCTTGAGGGTAGGGGCAATCTCATAAATCAGTAATGTTCTTCAGAGAATGACTTCTTATAGAAGCTGAGCCTTAATGAGAAAATTAAGGAGAAAAGCTTGTATCTCAATTTGATAATTGGTTAATAATGTAAATAGTAAAATATTATTTTTTTCTCATTGGAAAAGCATGAAATGTTTAGAGTTTTTTCTTACATAATTTCAAAGTGTTTTCTAGGACTGAACCAATTCACATCTCCAAAGGTGAAAATTCAGAGTTGTTATAGTTTGTATTAGACTTATTAGTTTGGAACACTTTTTCCCTTGACAGTTTGTAATTCTTTTCAAAATTGTTTATATCTTTTGGAGAATGGCTTTTGGTCTTACAGTGTTTATTTCTGTCAATTCGTTTTTTGTTTTGTGATTGCCTTGCACATTGCAGTCACTTAATAAATGTTGAATTGAATGACAGTGATTTTAAAAAGTAAAAAGCTTAAAGATGGAATACATCTGATAGAAGTGGATATCTTCAACATAAAGAAGATCCAACTCACTTCCAGATGATCAATGATGGACAGAAATAACTACACCCAGAGAAGGAACACTGGGAAGTGAATGTAATTGTTAGCACTACTGTCTATCTACCCAGGTTACTTATACCTTCGGAAGCTAATACTTAACGTGCAACAAGAAAATGGTATTTACACACATGTATTGTATCTAGGTTATATTGTAACACATGTAAAATGTATGGGATTGCTTGTCATCAGGGGGAGGGAGTGGAGGGAGGGAGGGAGGGGATAATTTGGAAAAATGAAACAAGGGATAATATTATTTAAAAAATACTCATGCATATATACTGTGGAAAAATTCTAAATAAATAAAGATGGAATACAGGTATCTATTTCTATACCTCATGTCTGTAAATGTTCAACAAGTCAAGTAGCTTTGGACCCATGCTACATTCTTGCCTTAGAGAGATAGACAAATAAGTGACTTGGTGTAGGGTCAGATATAGGGAAGAAACCTAAAGAATTTTTGTCAGATGCCTCCTTTTTTTAAAAAACAGATTCTTCTACAGAAAAAATACCTATAAAGGATAGCAAAATAATAAGAAGAGACAATGTAAATTTTTAAAAACCCTGATTCTGGAGCACGGGAAGTTGGACTTGAATACTAGCTCTTCTAGTTATGAATGGCGTGGCCTTAGGCAAACCACCTTACTTCTCTGGAATGCTATTTGATCATCTGGAAAATGAAGTTAGACCAGATGATTTCTAAGGTTTCTTTCAAAGCAACAGTCCCATGGAAAAGCAATTTCTTCCTCAATCCCATATCCTATCTTGATCCTAAAGAGGGAAGCAATGTGCTAGAATAGAAAAAATATTGAGTGAATCAGAAGATTTGGTTCCAAAAATCTGGCTCTTCCACTTACCACCTGTATAAATGCAGTCAAATTTTCTGAGTCTCTGTTTTCTTTTATGTAAAATGAGGCAACTGAATCAGATGACCTCCAAGGTTTCTTTCAGTTCTCAGTCTATGATGTCATCTTATCCCGGGCAAATATCTCTTAAGGCTTGCGAAATGTTTGTTATATCCTTAAAGTAAATAATGCAAGTAATATCACTTCCATATTACACATAGGGACATTGAAGATTGAGGTTGTGACTTGTTACAGTCACACAGTAAGCATGTGAGATAGGATTCAGATCCAGGTCTCATAATCCCATTGACCCTTTATTCTGTGCAGTTGCTTGGTAGCAAAGCCAGTGCAGTGGTGGAAATGATGGGGTTGGTCTGAAATGCTGCAGATCCAGGAACTTCGAGCTCCACCCAGATGCAAACTATTCTCAGTTTATGAATAATTCAGCAAGAATCATCGTGGCCTACCAAGTTTATTTTGTACATGGTGAGTCAGTGTTGGAATCCTGGCCAAACTCCAGTGTAGCCCCTTGAAATTTCAACACAATATGGAATGACTTATTACTTCCTGATCTAAATGGCTGGATGGGATTATGAATAGTCATATTGTTGAGAAACTACGTGTTTTATCTCTACTCAGAAATGACTCCTAACCACGCAGTGAACATCCAGATGATAGTTTCCTAGATTTTTTTCTTTTTTCCTTTTTAAAAAGTAATCTTGTATTAATCTCCTAAGATATTAGCACAGAAGTTAAAAAAAAACATGAATTTAAAAATAATTTTCAACATTAGAGAAGTCTGATCCATGAAGTTGTGTGAATTGGGGAAGATGTGTTTTTTTAAACCATAGATGCTTTCAGTGAGTTTTTGTTCTTCAGTAATTTTTTAAGTGTGTCCTTCTCATTGAGGATATTGGAGTAATTTGCCATTTCCTTCTTCAGCTCATTTAACAGATGAGGAAACTGAGGCAAACAGACTTAAGTAACTCATACAGCTAGTAAGTATCTGAAACCAGACTTAAACTCAGGAAAATGAATCTTCCTGACTCCAATCCTGACACTTTATCCACTAGCTAATGAAATATAAGTAGAATTATTTTGTCTCAGTTGATTTCTGTATTTGGTGGAAATGTCAAATAAAGACAGAACTATGGATATGTTAATAGTTTGACTGTTTAGCCATCTTTAATAATTTAGTAACAGAAAGAGTACTTTCTCTGGAATCAAGGGCCTGGGTTCAAATTCCATCTTTGATGTTTGTTAACTGTGGACTCAACTAGTAAGCAGTTGGTAATATGGGACTAGAGTCAGTAGAAAGAATGAGGATGAAAATATAGATCTTGGAGTCATCAGTATAGAGACAGTAATTAAACCCACTTGAGTTAATTTTATAATGGGAGTTTAAATAATATGAAGTTTTGCCACTCCTAGCCTCTCCTTCAGTTAAACTGCCCCCTCCCCTATCATGGGGCTGCATGCAGTAGTTATTAGGTGAACAAGACACCTTCTTGATTCAAAACTGACTTCTTTCTAGACGAGGGATACTTATTGATGTTCAGAACGCACCCTCAGGGGACAATGAGTTGCTTCTGGTCCTCAAGGGAGAAGATCTAAACAGAACTGAAATTCTGACCTATAACCTACTTAGAGCACAGTGAGGTGCCAGGACTTAAATACATTGGCTTTCTGAGCTTTCTTCCTCTTACCTGTTCTCTCTTTACCAGGCAGATGAGAAACAGAGACTTCTTCATGCTATTCTCTCTTCTGTAAACGACACAATAAAAAATTCTCTATTTTCTTCCTGTTTGACAAGAAGATGCTCTTACTCTTCTTTTCTTTTCTTATAGGCAGGGATGAATAGAAAATTGATTTTCTGGTAGAAAAATAACCAATGTTTAAAACAATTTCCCTCTCCTGCTCTTCCTTTCTCTTCTCTTCCCTCTTTTCCCTCCCCTTACCTTGTCCCTCCTCCTCTTTCTTCCCCTCCCTCCCCTTCCTTTCTCTTCCC
Organism: Sminthopsis crassicaudata; assembly: GCF_048593235.1. Classification (NCBI taxonomy): domain Eukaryota; kingdom Metazoa; phylum Chordata; class Mammalia; order Dasyuromorphia; family Dasyuridae; genus Sminthopsis; species Sminthopsis crassicaudata. The sequence continues at coordinate 54,267,988 of NC_133622.1, forward strand.
TTCTTCTGTTCTCATCATGTTGGAATGATTTCCTGATAAATTGGCATGTGTGCATTGAGGTAAGGTCTTACTGAATGAATGAATGCCTACAGGACTCCATGTTTCAAACAAAAGATCTCAGAAACCACCAAAAACAACTGATCATTTTACAATTAGGTTATCATACTATCATGAGATTTAAGTGTATGGGGTGCATTTAAGGCCATCTAATCCAACCCCTTCCTTTTATAGAGGTGGAAACTGAGGCTCAGAGAATTTCAATGACTTATTTAGGCATAAATAACAAGTTCCACATCCTTAGACTCCAGCATTTGAACCCAGTTTCTCAAACTCTGAGAACAGCCCTATTTTCATTGCACCATCTGGCTTCCCTAGGGCCCTTCTCATTCTTCTTCTGACTGGCTTGTTTAGGTCACCTGGTTCTGTCCTAAAGTGTCTACTCTGTCTTGTTAGAGCCTTCCATGTAACTGCATTCCAGGGGTAGCTTAGCTCCCCTGGGGTTATTAGAGATGATGTCAAAGAGGTTGTACAGCCTTTTTCATTTCTCAGGGACAAAATGGAAAACTCTGTCATATGCATTCAGCATCAATTTTCATTCTTTGGCTGCAGAAAGGCTTTTGGCTGCTATTGCAAATGAACACAACAACATCTCACAATTAAAAGGGAAATCATATATTTATCTAGAACAAAGCATCCCAGGTTTCAGAATGAAATATTTAAAAATAATAAGGATGTGTCATATTTATGGCATCTAAATGTTAATGGTTTTTTCTTTACTTATCTCTCAGAGCCTGTTGTCAGAGACCCTTGTTTTCACTGCCAAAATTGAAGATGTCATTAAAAAGGGAAGTTATATGAAAGGTTTTGTCCCCATTGCCAGGACAGATGTCAGCAAGTGCTGCAGGGAAATTAGAATTGGGTGTTGGCAGTCAGCTGAAGAAGACAGGTTAGTGAGTTTATTTTTATCTCTTTTTTTTCCTGCTTTCTTCTTTAAACCACAAACATTGAAAAGAAACTCTGAAGATCCTTAAAATATCATAGTGATCAAACTTAAGTTTACCTTTATGCATATATTAGGAACATAATATTTTAGCTCACCTTTATGTAGATATCAGAATGGTATTTTAGAATCAGCAAGTACCTTAGCAGCAAACTAATACAACTCATGGGAAAGGAATTCCCAGTATAACACACCTGACAAGTGTCTGTCTAGCTTCTTCTTGAAGACTTTTTGAGGGGCAGGTAAGTGATGCAGTGGATAGAGCACCAGCCCTTAAGTCAGGAGGACCTGAGTTCTAATCTGATCTCAGATATTTAACTCTTCCTAGCTGTGTGACCCTGGGCAAGTCACTTAACCCTAATTGCCTGGGGGGGGAAGATTTTTGAAGAGATAGCTCTGATTCTTAGGATTTTTTCTGATCATAAACCCAAATATGCTATTTTGAAGCTATTGCCCATTGGCTAATTCTGGTCTTCGGGAGCAAGCAGTGATCTTCATGTATCTGACAACATTCTTTGCAAGAGGAGATTTTTAAAAAACCAGACCCTTGATTTTATTAGTCTAAAGCACTTCTAAAGGGAAACTCCATCCATCTGTGTTGGTGGATGTCTGCTGTGCAACTTAAAATATTAGGGAATTGTCTGAAACTCAGAGAGCTTAAACAACATTTCCAAAATCATATACTATGTCAGAGGCAGGATGTGTTTTACTTCTCTGTGTACTGTGCCACACTCTACAAGATATTGAAAGATAATAATAGATTACATACAGATAATTCTGTTTGATTACAAAGGATTTTATAACTGTCATCTCATTTAATCCTCAAAACAATTCTTAGAAGTGGGTAGTGCAAATGCTAATATCCTCAAGTGATGGATGAGAAAACTGAAATATAAATTAAAAACTTGCCCCCAAATATAGCCAGGGTTTGAATTCAGTCTTCTAAATCCAACACACTTTGTACTATTTCAGGTTGCTCTCAGAAAGCTTCCAATCTGGTAAAGATTAGATATGTACATACATAACTACAAAAGGAGATAAAATTCCTTTAATAGAAATTATTTTACCATGTGAGTTTTGAGGAAGAAGAAAGTTCCTTTTTTGAAGCTAAATGTGAAGTTAGGAGATCCTCTTTTCATTTCTTAGCCTTTCCTTCTAATTGGCAAGGAGTCTTCATAGCTACTGAGATTTTGTTTTGTTTTTCTACTTGGGGAAATGTGATGTCTTCTCCAACACTGCTGATTAGTATGAGATCAACTCATGCAGTGGTATTAGGAAGTGCTTTGGGGAAAACATTTATATGTGGACAACAGAGTAACAAAGAAGATTGTAAAAGGACTACAATGATTTTACCCCAAGTGTTATTTCACTAATAAAGTAGTGTTCAATTAGCAAGCAATTTTCCCAGTGGAACAGATAACATAATCCCTTGCATAGAAGAAGATCTGGCCCTTGATTGTCCAAAGTCAGTCTGACCTATTGACTTTCAACTCAGAATCACTGACAATTCTTTCACAAGGGATAATGTTAAAATTAATTTCTAAAAAAGTTACCATATAACACCATATCGGATGAGACGATCTTTTGTGATTGGTTTGTCCCTCGTAGACGTAAGTGGTTTATATATCCCAAGCAAAAATCAAAGTGAAAGATTTTTCCTGTTTTTTATCTTGGAGGGAGAATAGACTTGGACTAAGATGCCTTTTGAAGTAGCCCTGGCACCTGGGGAAATAAAATCTTTAGTTTTCAAACTGCCTTAGCTTTGACAAATATTAGAATTGCTAGAAGTATGCAATAGATTCAGCAGGATTGTGGATTATTAATAGATTTTTGTAATTTGTTCCTTTAAACTATATTTGTTTGTTATGAGACATAGTTTAGACATTTTTGTGATATGTTATTTTTATTAAGTGATTGTAAAATATTGTAAATGATTCCTCACCTATGAAAAGGGATTTTTATTATATTTTTAATTTGTGGAATAAAATAAGCATTTCCAAAATAGTATAACAAAAAGATGATTATACATGAAATTGCAAATCTACTATGCACAATTTGTTGTTCCTTTCAAATACACAACAAAATTATCATGTAAATTTCTTTGTTTTTTACCCTCTCCCCACTTCTCCACTCTGGAGATGGCTACCATTAGACACAAATAGTTATATATGTAAAATTATTCTATATATAGTTCAATTTATCAGTTCTTTCAGTCTTTGGGATTTTCTAAGAATATAATCATATCATCTGGCAAAAGAGATAATGAAAAGGGAGTTGTAAAAATGAAAGCAAAATAAACAAACAAAAGAAAAAACTAAAACAACCTTGGCTAAAGTATCCACAGCAGAAAAACCAAGTGGGTAAAGGTTGAAGAATGATTATTATCTAGAGTATCATGTTTAATCAGTTGGGCAGCCCATAATGCTGATTTATGTTGGATCTCAGAGTTAAATATAACAGATAAGAATTTGAACTGAAAGAAGAAAATGGGTTGGCTTGCTTTTAATGATCTAAGCTTCCCTGAAAGACCTGGTTTTTGGAGGGGGGGCATTTTTTTAAACTCTTATTTTTGTTTGTTTTCAATGAATAAACATTGATTTTTCTCTCTCGCTTCTACTCTTCTAGAACAGAAAAAGAAAATCTCTTTTTTTACACCAAAGCCAACTTTAAAAATTCTAAAACTAGCCATATCTAAAAAATCTGTCTCATTCTGCATCTTTATTGTTTCTGTCAGGAGTGAGTAGCATTATTGATGGTCCAGAATCATGGCTGGACATCAATATTCTTCTTGTAACACTGTATGGGTTACAAGTCACTGAATCCCAAACATCTTCAAAGAATTAAAGTTGAGGGTCATCCAAAGAGCAATGAAGAGAATTTTGGTAGTCATGAGAAGACCATAACACCTCCTCAAGGTAGAATTGCCCAGGCGAAATGATGTAAAGTGAGTCATTAGAGAGCTTTAGGAACGAAATAGGTGGCAGAAGTGTAGTAAAAACAAGGGATGACTATTGGTTAGTCATTCATCCTGTGTGCTCCATTGGTAGCCATAATAATATTAAAAGAGCAAGAGCATGGTGGGTGAACCCCTATAGAAGATTTAGCAAAAGACCTGAGTAAGAATAGACTGGAGTAAGATGGCATGAAAAGGAATAATGACTCTTGAAAGACAGTACGAATATTGACATTGATATGATCATATATCCATCAAAATATTGGAATAAAGAGCCAGATGGTAAACTAGATATTTTCTAGTTTCTCTTTCAGCCTTATAAATTCTGAGATTCTAATTCATTAATTTGTCCCTTGTCCTTGATACAAAAGACTGGTGATTTATTCACCCTAAAACAAAACCAAGTGAAAATATATTTTCGATTTTATGTTTTAAAGGAAAAATAGATTGACTCCATGATTCTGTTTCCTCATATATAACAGCACCTCCCTCATGGGGATTTATATGAATGCTGGATATTATTATTTATCAAATTTGAAAGTCATTGATATCATAAGAAATGATCCTTGGGGATCTGAGGACTTAGATTTGAATCTGGTTCTTTTATTTACTACTCATGTAAACTTGGGTAAGGCAATTCATCTTGTTAGCTCATTTATAGTTTCCTCATTTATAGAATATAGATGTTGGACTGGATGGCCTCTAGGGTCCATCTCAGCTCTAAATCTGTCTTATGCTCTTATGACAAATATTTTGCATAGCTTTGTTTCTTCAGTGAAATTCCCTTTACTCAATAAAATATCTTTATATGCTCAAGAAAATGACTAGGAAATGCCGGGTCCTTTGAAATGTTGACAAGAGGCAATTGAGTAAAACCCTACTCAAAAAGCAAACGTGTAAGATGATTTATGTTGTAGTAGGGATGGATGGACTTGGATTAATAGCCAGTGAGAAGTGCCCTGAAACATGGAAGGCACTGAAAAATATAATGAAATCCTTTCTCTCTTATCTATGCGGCATGTGTATGAATAGAACTCTTTAGAGTGCAGAGATGTATGATTGTGTGTCAGGATACCCAGGAGCAACAGAGACATTTTTATCCCTAGATGCCAGAGTCAAAGTACTGTTTCAGGTGAGTTAACTGAGGCTGAGAGAGGACAAGTGACTTAGTAAGGGTCGCAACAGCTGAAGCAAGATTCAAACTCAAGTCTTTTGGATTCCAATGCCAACCCTTTTCAAAGAGTCTGCCTCCATAGTAATAATATAGTTATAATAATATATAATATATATTATTTGTAATTATACATATATACATACGCATATATAACTATAAATGATATTATATAATTCTTAATAGTGATGGTATAGTAATAGCTACCCAAAGTCCTCCTCTGGTGCAGGCTTTATTAGACTATGGAGTGAGCCTGAATCATTGAATTGTGCTAACAGAAATGGAATCTGAGGCACTGGCACTGGATCTGGATTCAAATCCAGCCTCAGAAACTTATTAGCTGTGCAACTTTGGACAAATCATTTGTACTCTGTTTGTCTCACTTTTCCCATCTACAAAATAGGGATAACAATAGCTCCTTCCTCTCAGGATTATTATGACGATCAAATGAGATAATATATGTAAGACATTATGTATAAATGCCAATTTATTATTATTATTATTAGCCTCAGGTATAGGTCAGCTTCCTGTAATGAGCCATTCTAGGCTGTTTCTCAGACAGCAGACATAGCTGTCACTAAAATAGTATAAATTCATATTGAGGGCCTCAATTAAGGAAGTTCACAGGTCACCTTGGCAAATCACTTAATCTCATTGATTATAAAATCAGTTTTGGAAAGGATGCTTTCTGACATCCAAAGCCACCATCTGTGACTAGATGGCACTAGGTGTCTCCTTTAATTTTCCATCCATGGTCCTACAATACTGTGACAGTTTATAGAAAGGTGAGGTTTTGGACTTTGCCTCCTTCTATAGCTGCCTACAGGTTAAGGTTCAATGAGTACTGAAATCTTCTACACCTTCTGCTAAACATCCTTTACAATAGAGGTCAGATGTCAAGATTACAGACACATGTATATACTACTGCAATGTAAACCTTTATCAAAGTTCTTGACAGCATCCATGAACTTTTAAAAAAATATTTTGATATTATTTCACTATAATTTTTTTCTTTTATATGTATTTTATTATATGTATTTTAAAACATGATTCTAAGAAAGGATCTACCAAAGAGGCCCATGACACACCAAAAGAATTAAGATTCCCTTCCATTCTAAATGATATATATCCTCCTTCTTTCCCTTTGAGATAACTAAGTTAAGTGGCTTACCCAGGATCACATAGCTAGAAAGTGTCTGAGGCTGAATTTGACCTGAGTGCTCTATGCAGTACACTACCTAGCTGCCCCATGTGGAATATGTTATCTTAATGTAAAAAAGTTTTCATTCTTTTCTTTTCCCACTTTTATGTTTATGAACTGTGAGGTTCATAAGGTTCATAACTGTGAGGTGTTTTTTTAAACATCATTCCCTCAATTCATCACACCTGCACTGACTTTATTCTCCTTCTTTCCCCATCCTGATCCTTTGTTGCACTAAACGCTATAGGTTTTCTCTCAAACCAAGCTTGCCCTGCTAAACCTCAGTTCCAATCATCACTCCCCACATCCACTGCCTTTGCTCCGACTGAGTGAAGCTGGAGAAAAATCCCAAAGCCACACCGATGGCATCCACTACAAATTTGATATAGACTCTCAATTTGAGTTTCACTTCTGCAAGGCAAATACTTCTCCACCTTCCCTACTCAAGTCACTCTTCTACTTAAAACTCAGCCCTTTTCCCAAACCTCTTCATTCCTGCTCATACCTTCCCATATATCTCCATTCTCTCAGCTGAGAATCTTCACATTTCATTTTTAGAAAGAAGGTATTTGCATAGAGCTCCCTCTCATTCCCTTTTCACCTCACATTACTCAGATACCTTTGCTATCTCTTCCTTCTCCCCTTTATCACACATGAAGAAGTGGCCTTTCCTCTTGCTAAGATTAACCCTTTTACATCTACAAGTGATCCCATTCCATCTCATCTCTTTTTAGCAGATTGCCCTCTCTATCCTACCAATTTTTAACCTTTCTCTGTTTACTGGTTTCATGGACTACCCATTAACTCTTGTTTCCTCCAACCTCAAAATTTTTCACTTGAGTTGTCCATCCCTACCATCTATCATCTCCTATCTCTCCTGACTTTTGTAGCTTAACTCCTTGAGAGAGAAGGCTGCTTTTACTTCCTTTCTTCTCATTATTTTTAAAAATTTTCTATTGTCTGACCTGATCATTCAACTGAAAGGACTCTCTTCAAAGTTACTGATGCTCTTAATTGTGGTATCTAAAGACCTGCTCTTAATCTTCATCCTTCTTTGATCACTCTGCAGCCATTGGCACTATTGATCACCCTTGGCTCTTTAATAAATTACTTCTCTCTAAGTTTTCAAGACACTATTCTCTTCTGCTTCTCCTCCCACTGGCTGGCCATTCCTTCCTAGTTGCTTCTGCTGGATTTTCAACCAGTCATGCACACTACCTGTGGGTATGCCCCAAGGTTATATTCTAGATCCTCTTCTCTGTACATACTATTGGGGGGGAGTTTCCCATTAGTTCTCAAGGATTCTACTATCATCTCTATGCTGATAATTCTCAGATCTAATTATGTAACCCTTTCTTCTAACCACCAGTCTCATATGAACTGTTTGTTGAACATTTTGAACCAGATCAGCCCAGTCACCCAAGGCTTGCAACCTTGCTTCTGTAATTCTCTTAATTTCTCTCTTTCTCACACTCCAAACTGAGGCAATTTTACCTTACTTAATCTCTCTCCTGTACATCCCCCTCCTCTCCTCTGAAAATATTACCAAATTGGTATGTGATCCACTCATGTCATACCTGGACTATAGAAGTAGTCATCTTGCTGATCTCTCTGCCTCAAGTCTTACCCCATACAATGCTTATTCCACTCTTCTGTCAAAGTGATCTTCCTACTGTGAGTGTTGTGCCACAGTTCCCTTTTATTGTTTTGCCTCAGAAATTGTTCTGCCTCAGTTCCTTGAATTTTTCTGCCTCAATCCCCCTGGTTGCAACCCCCTCTTCCAGAAAATTAGGACTGATATAACTTAGAGCAAGCTACTCTAGGGTCATAAATTATAAATGTTTAATCTCAAATAAGGGGGAGAGCTTCTATTTCAGACATCCTGATTCCTAAATCCTCCTAAGTTATCAAGAATTTATGGTCCTCCCTATATGTGCAAGAATGTCTGTGGCAGGCCTCTTTGTGGTGGCCAGAAACTGGAAACTGAGTGGATACCCCTCAATTGGAAAATGGCTGAATAAGTTGTGGTACATGAATATTATGGAATATTATTGTTCTGTAAGAAATGACCAACAGGATGATTTCAGAAAGGTCTGGAGAGACTTACATCAACTGATGCTGAGTGAAATGAGCAGGACCAGGAGATCGTTGTATACTTCAACAACAATACTGTATGATGATCAATTCTGATGGACGCGGCCATTTTAAACAATGAGATGAACCAAATCAGTTCCAATAGAGCAGTAATGAACTGAACCAGCTCCACCCAGTGAAAGAACTCTGGGAAATGACTATGAACCACTACATAGAATTTCCACTCCCTCTAATTTTATCCGCCTGCATTTTGGATTTCCTTCACAGACTAAATGTACACTGTTTCAAAGTCCGATTCTTTTTGTACAGCAAAACAACTGTTTGGACATGTATACATATTGTATTTAATCTATACTCTAACATATTTAACATGTATTGGTCAACCTGCCATCTTGGGGGGGGGAGAAGGGGGGAAAATTAGAACAAAAGGCTTGGCAATTGTCAATGTTATAAAATTACCCATGCATATATCTGGTAAATAAAAACTAAAAAAAAAAAAAAAAAAGAATTTATGGTCCTCACCTCCCCAACCTGTCAGAACCAGATTTATGGTCCATTCCTGGAAATTCCCACTCACCAGTGCTAACTCTACCCCTCCTTCTGCCTTGGTGCCCTATAAAAATCCTTGGAATCTCACATTAGCTGCTGAATGCTTTGAGACAAAAGTTCATTTCATCCCTGGGGTAAAAATGGATTCTGTTCTGCTCCCAGACAATCTCTCCCCTCTCAGAAATTCAAATAAAATACTAAAAACTCTCTAAGCTCTATCTTGTCTCAGTTTCTCCAGCATTACATGAGGTTCTGGATATCTCTATGCTATTCAATAGACTTCAGTGGTTCCTTTCACCTTTAGGATCAAGTATGAATTCCTCTGTTAGGCTTCTATGACTCTTGAAGTGAGCAGTACTAGAACAATAAAGCCAACAACAATATAAATGGCAAGGTCGAAAATAAACTGAATGTTGGGGGATTATACTGATCAAGCTGGTCCGAGAAGGGAATATTCAAAGCTCTTCATCACCTGACTGCTTCCTATACTTTCAGTCTTGTTCCATACACCTTATGGTGCTCTTCTCCACTCCATATACTCTTTGATCCAATGACACTGGGCCACCTTGTTGTCCCTTGAACCTGCTGGAACACATAGACTCTCCATCTCCTCAGTGGGCCTTTTTACTTGCTTCCGTCCAGGCCTATGTTGCTCCCCCTCTGGTTTCATTTAAGTCTCAGCTAAAAGCCGGCCTCTGCAGGAAGTCTTTCCTCACCCCTCTTAATGTTAGTAAAATTTCTCTCTGAAATTATCTCCAATTTGTCCTGCTGTATAACTTGTTTGTATGTTTCTTCCTCCTTAAGGACGGGGATTGTTGTTGTTGTTGTTGTTTTTTGTTGTTTGGTTTGTTTTTTTTGCCTTTCTTTTTCCTCCCACCCCTTAGTACAGTGTTTGGCACAGAGTAGGTACTTAAATGCTTGCTGACTAAACTGAGGACTCTGAAGGGGATGGAGGTAGGAAATAATACATATCAATTTCTAAAAATCTTTCAAAGAAAAATGTATGAAGGAATAAAGGAATAACATCATTTTAGGAATCATAGATTAAAAGGGGGGAGATTTCCATGCTCAGATTGTGCATTTTGTGAAAGCAGAGAGCCTCTTTAATTTTTCATCCTCGGTGCTTATTAGCCCAGCACTTGGCACCTAGCAAATGTTGGAGAAATCCTCATTGACTGATTGGCTTTAGATGATGGCTACATGAAGATCCGGCCTCCTGCTTGGGGGAGCAGTCGCATGTTCTTGGAATGCTCCTGAAAAGCAGATCCTCAGTACATCTAATGTATTCCATGCAGAGATTTTAAAAGCTTTCTCCGACTCTTCCGAATAATGCAGTTGGCTGCTTTACTCGCTGCAGGAATTCTAGGTCATTTAAAGAATGATTGGAGAACTTCCACCTCCCAACTTTCCGGTGTGAATTGATCCTTCGAGTGCCAACTTGGAGCCGGCGCCCTTTCTCACTGGGAAAATCACGGCTGAGGGAGAAGAGTGGCAGCATGGTACAGCGGAAAAAATGCTGGACATGGAGTTACAGGACTTGGGTTCGATTCTCACCTCTGCCACTTTCTTATCGCCCAGCTGCGTGCATCTTTTGAATCTCCTGAGGTTTTGATTTAACGTTTTTTTTAATAAAAAAATTAACTAAAAAGCGGGGCGTGAGACCACAGGACCACTATGGTCTATTGTAGCATTCCATCTGAAGTCGTAAATAAATACAAGAGGGAGGAAGCGGGGGAGGGGGGGGGGGGGCGGAGAACCACCGCGGGAGCGCTGGAATCAAATAAATACTTTCCAGGAGGAGGACTGATCATTTTTCATGAAAGCCCATTCCTTTTGTTTAGCCCCGTCTCCTCAGACATCGTCTGTCTAGCGCAGAGGCATTCTGAGAAGCCTCTGTATAAACTAGGTTAAGAACTGCATCAAAATCTCTTCCAATTACACGGAGCAGGAGGCTTAGGATGCAAATTGCTTTTCTCCTCTTGCTCAGCCGCTAAAAGCTCCCCCACCCCCCACCCCGCCGTTAAGTACCTGAATTGTGTGCTTTCATTCGGTCCCTAGGGGGAAAAAGAGGCTCCCATGACACAATTCTATAATCTGGGTTTTGAGGAAAGCCAAAGGGACTGAAGATTTAATGGCAGCTCCCTCTGCTCACTCTAATGCCCAAGAAATCGGAGGCAAATGTCAAGGGCAAACTGATGGGTTAACTAATAGCAACAAGTATACATACATACATACATATATATATACATATATATATTATAGTTTTTATTTACCAGATATATGCATGGGTAATTTACAGCATTGACAATTGCCAAATCTTTTGTTCATATATATATATATATATATATATACACGTGTATATATATATACATATACACGTGTATATATATATATACATATACATATGTATATATATAGTATATGTGTGTATATATGTATATGTATATGTATAGTATATGTATATACTTATATATACATATACATATATATTTTTAAAAATTAATTTTATAATTATAACATTTTTTGACCATACACATGCATAGGTAATTTTTTTACAACATTATCCCTTGTACTCCCTTCTGCTCCGAATTTTCCCCTCCTTCCCTCCACCCCCTCCCCTAGATGGCAGGCATTCCCATACACAATATGTATATTTTATATATATATATATATATATATATATAATTTATTTATCTTAGCTATATTGATGTCTTTGATTTTAATGGCACATTGATATCTTAATCTGCTCCCCCCACAATCCCTTGCAATACGTCTCCATTTAGAATATGATTTTTAAAAACCATACACTTAAGCAAAATTAACTGAAATCTGGATTATCTCTCAGAGGATATGTAATATCACACACCCATGGCCCCCCACTTCTCAAACAAAAGAAGGGAAGCGCCTTTTTAAAAAATATTGCCTTCCCGGACAAGCTTGATCAGTATAATCCCACAACATTCAGTTTATTATGGCCCTTGCCACTTACATTGTTATTGACTTTATTGTTCTAGTGCTGCTCACTTCAGGAGTCCTAGAAACATAGGATTCAGTCTGGAAAGGACAGGGCCTTAGAGGACATCCACTTCTCCCTAATTTTACCAAGAAGAAAGCAGGTACAGAGAAGATAAATGAAAGGTGACATGGGTAATAGAGGCAGGAACTGACCCGGATTTCGGACTCCACAGTCAAAGATCTTTCCACTATAATAACCTTTCTCTCTTGGTGTTTTCCTTATTTTTGTCATTCCTTTCAGTTCAGTAAAATTCTATAGTATTCATAAGCCAAAATTAATGATGTAAACATAATAAAATGCCTCCATTCTTCTCTTGGGGGGAGGGGAGCAATCCGAGTTATTGACTTGCTCAGGGTCATATAGCTAGCAAGTACCAGAAGTCAAATTTGAACTCAGATTTGTCCTGAATCTAGGGCCTCTGCTTTGAACAATTAGCTACCCAGGATCCTTGATTTCTTTAGGGGGCCACAAAAGATTTGTACATTTATACAACCTGGAAGATCAGGGGAAAAAGGGTGAGGGGAAAACACATTCTCCAGTCTTTTAGCAGCTTAGGGTGTGTGATACTTTAGCCCAGAGGTTTTCTGCAGGGTTAGGCAGAAGGTCTTGGAGCTGTTCTCTAAGAATAATGGGTTTGATCCAATGTGATGAAATTGAATAAAGAAATGTGACATTCTATTCTTCAGTTCAAATATACCTCACAAGTTCAAACATGGTAGAGAAGTGAGTAGATCTTTATTTAAAAAAAAAGTCTGAGTTTGTGAGTTTGTTTTTTTGGAGGACGGGGATAACAAATTCAATGTGTCAACAATGGTGATGGAGCAGCAAAAATAAAATAAAATAAACAAAACCCTAATGGTATTTTAGATTTGTATTAAGAGAAACATATCCAGAATAAGGGATAGGATAGATCTGTTGTCTTTGGCCTAGGTATACAAGATGTGGAATATTGTGTTGAATTTATGATGGTGAAGGGATTGGAGATTACACTATATGAATGAATGAATAGAAAAGCAGTTTTAAGGGTTTGCTTATATTAAAGGTTTTACTGCATGTTGGGTATATGCATACAAAAGCAAAAGTCACTGCCCTAATGAGGTTTACATTCTAATAAAGGGAGACAACATATATGGGGGTAATGGTGACTTAGGAAGAGTGATCTGGTTTGTGAAGGCATAACAATACTGAATTGAGTTCAGTTGATTATAATTCTGAGTGCTAGAGGTAGGAGGTGGAAGGGATGACAGGAGAGAAATGGCCCCACACACAAAGGAGCAGCTGAAATGGAAAGTCTCCTTCTAAGTGGCTTAGGTGTTTCCAGATAGGGTCAATCTCTAGCAGTCTGGTTTAGAGGATGGAGCAGGAACAGAATTATTCAAGGTGGACCTTAATTGGGGGAAAGCTGAGGACCCATGACCTGAGGAATGAAGAACATATTAATAAGGGCTGTTTTGAGGAACTGAGAATATTTAGCCTCCAGAAGAGAAGATAGGGAATAGCTCTCTTCAAGTACTGGAAAAGCTTTTCCTGTGGAAAAGGGATTAGACATATTCCACTTGGAGAGGGAGGAGAAATTGGGCAGAATTTAATTCAGTTCAAAATATATTTCCTAATTACCTACTAAGCAGAGCAAATGTGGTGTTGGAAAATGGCAATAATGCTGACCTAAGAGTTGAGTCCTACTTTTGACACATACTGAAGGGTGACTTTTGGTAACCCACTCAACCTTTTAGTGCTTCTTGACAACTTTATTTTATAAGACAAAAAAATCTCCTGTCTCTGTCACTACAAGGAGTCTCCATCTGGGGAAAGTACAGTCTTGCTGAAATTACAAGTCCAGATTACAAGGGACTTGAGAATTATGACAGAAAACCAGAGTTTCTGCTATAAAAATCTTAGAATGTACCTAGGGTAGAGGTAAAATAGAAAGGGAAAACAAAACAAAATACATGCAGTTAGATTAAAAATATTTTAAATAAATTTAAAAACCCAGTTGTATTGCTTACAAGTGACACCTTGTAAAGAGTACTTTAACTCAGAGTATTGTAGAATGAACTGAAATTTATAGTACTTAATATGTTGTTGAAAATAAGATGATTACATTGTTCATAAGAATTGGAGATTTACTAACAATAATTTATAGAGCACTCAGTAGGTAAGAGGCATGGGAAATACAGCATAGATAGAAAGAAAAAGGTAGGAAATCATGGGAATAAAGGAGAAACCCAAACAAAATGATCTAATATTTGGGGACGAATAGAAAGCTTTCAACTGGGAGCAAAAAAGGAAGTTATACAGAGTAGGTAGCATCTGATCTAAGCCTTGAAGAAAGCTATAGATGTTTTTAAAACCCACAGATCAGAAGGAAGTGTATTCCAAGCATGAGGGAAGGCTTTTGCAAGTCCACAGAGGAAGGTTATAGTGCATCAAGTTCAAAGAAGAAATAGTGGTACACTCTGGCTAGAATGGAGAATACATGATGGGGAATAATGTGAAACAAGGCTGAGAAGGTAGGTTGGAGCCAGATTTAATTCAAGTCAATAGATATTTACTATCCACAATATACTGTGCCTGACTAGATTTTAGGATGTCTTTTAATGTCAGGCTAAGACATTTGTATTTTATTTTATTCTAGAGGTTATAAGGAGCCAATGAAGGATTTTGAGCACCAGAATGATGTGGTCAAACCTTTATAAAAGACTATTTTAGTAGCTCTGTTATCAACAGATGGATGGGTAGAGGGATGGATGAATTAAGTAGAAAACAGTATGATCTGGTGCAGAAGTGTCAAATGCATGACCCAAAGGTCACATGAGACCCAAACCAGATTAAATCTGATTAGGAAATATTTAAAAAACAAACAAGTAAAAACATAATAAAATAGTATTCTTGATATACTCTGTGCTGGCCAGATCATATCAGTTTTAGTTTTAAGATGGATAGTGATAATCTGGAGAGTGTCTAGATGTCAGTACCCATAATTTTGAAGACCATGAGATCATGTCATTCAAATCCTGACTGGCACACAAATATTGAGACATCTTGCCCAAAGAAGAGAAGGAGTGAGTGGGGATATTAGTATATTTAAGCGCTTGAAAGCCTATAATATCAAAAAAGACTTACTCTTGTATACTTAATCCCAGAGGACCAAACTAGTTAAAATGGATAGTGTTGCAAAGAGGAACATTTAGACTTTACATGAGGGAAAATTTTCCTAACAACTAAACTTATTAAAAGCAGCCTCAAGATCTGGTGAGTTTCCTTATTGGCTGGAGGTCTTCAAGTGGAGAGTGTGTGCATTTTTCATGTATATTCTAAAGGGGATTCTTATAAAGGTACAGCACAGGATAAGATGCCAATGAGGGAATATCTAACCGTGTAATTTTGTGGTTCTAATCAGGATACAGGAGGGAAAAAAAAACACTGGTAATGAGATTGCAGCAGACACTGCAGGCTCAGGTAAGTATTGGAAAAGCCAAACAAAAAATAGATCAGGGGAGAACGATTTCAGAGTATTTTTGAACTTCAATGGGGAAAGCTATACATCTTTATTTTCACTATCTTCTAACTGAAATTTAATTTTATTCAATTATGATTTTTTAAAAATGCATGTTATTACTGAAAATTAGAAAAGTTCCAAGAGAACAACTGGGCTGATCTTCAGGGAAAAAATAGAATCTATGATCTCAGGCAATTGAGCTTCTTTTCAGTGATTGCAATTTTCTAGAACATATAGCGTTGGTTAGTGAAAATTTAGAAAGAGAAACAGTGATCATAAAAAGCCAATAGTTTCATCTAAAACAAGTTTGTGCCAGATGAAATGCATCTCCTTTTTTGAACAGGTTTATTAGATTGGCACATTAGATATATGTAGCTGTGGTCTACCTAAAGTTTTTAGCAAATCTTTTAACTTTTTAATAAAAATTTACTAGTACCATACGCAGTTATTCCAGAAAAACAATTTCTACATTGAGAGCTTTTTGTTGGAAATTTATCATGAAGAATAGTAGTTGATTTATTGGCTCAAATAGCCTGATTGCAATCAGTGTAGTGGGCCAATTATCATTCAACCTGGGCTTATTCCTTACCCCTGAGAAAAAGTAGTCATGTCTTAAGTTTTGCTTTTTTTTCTTGAGTTTATATTTCTTTTTTTTAAATTCTAGTTAAAATTTGTTTTTTAATTAATAAACATTTCTTTTCTTTCTTGTCACCTTCCCCATGGGTGAAGGAAGATAAAAATAAGCAAAACCCTTATAACAATAATATAATAATATTAATAATATCATAATTAATAATCATCATAATAAGAAAAACATTCCCAAGTCAACAATGTCCAAAAATAAGTATCTCTAAGGGGTGACACCATCAACAAATTAGAGCAAAGAATACTTTACTTATCTATGGAAAAGTGAAGAATGTATAACCAAACATGAGGTAGAGAACATTGAGAGAGACAAAATGGTTAATTTTGGTTATTTCAAATTTTAAAATTCTTGCACAAACACAACCAATGCAACCAAGATAGAAGGAAAGCAAGAGACGTGGGAAACAATTTTTACACAAATGTCTCCAAAAAAGGTTTCATTTCTCAAATAAACTGAGTCAAATTTATGAGAATACAAATCATTTCTCAAATGATAAATTGTCAAAGGCAGTTTTCAAATAAATCAAAGATATCTGTAGTCATACAAAAAAAGCCCTAAATCACTATTAAGTAAAGAAATGCAAATTAAAGCAACTCTGAGGTACCACTCACACCTATCAGATGGCAAATATGACAGAAAAAGAAAATGATAAATGTTGGAGATGTGGAAAAATTGAGTATTTGTTTGTTTGTTTTTTTTTTTAATGAACTGTTGGTAGAGTTATGAAAAGATTCCACCTTTCTGGAGACCAATTTGGTAGTGTGATCTAAAGGCTATAAAACTATGCATAGCCTTTGATCCAGTAATACCACCACTATACCTGTATTCCAAAGATAATTTTTTAAGGGAAAAGATCCTTTTTATACTAAAAAGTATTTATAGTACTTCTTTTTGTGGTGGCAAAGAATGGGAAATTGAGAGGATGTTTGTCAATTAGGGAATGGCTGGACAAGTTGTAGGATATAGTATATATCATATATATATGTAATATACACATTATATCTATAATAATATATCATATAACAGAATACTACTGTGCTATAAGAAATGATAAGCAAAATGCTTTCAGAAAAACCTGGAAAAACTTACGTAAAGTGATGAAAAGTGAAATAGAATCAGGAGAACATTGTATATAGTAACAGCAATATTATATAATGATTAGCTATGAATGCCTTAGTGATTCTCAGAAATAAAATGATCCAAGATAATTCCAAAGAACTTGTGGTGAAAAATGCTATCTACGTTTAAAGAAAGAACTGATGGAGTCTGAATGCAGATTAAAGCATATTGGGTTTTTGGGTTTTTTTTACTTTCTTCTTTCATGTTTGTGTGTGTGTATATATTGTTTTACAACATGACTAATATGAAAATATGTTTTTCATGTATAACCTATATCAAATTGTTTACTGTCTCAGGAAAGAGGAAAAGAAGGGAGGAAGGGAGAAGATTTGGAACTCAGATTTTTTTTTATAGGCTCTTTGGCCTATTTTTATTTTTTTAATTAAAGCTTTTTATTTTCAAAACATATCCATAGATAGTTTTCAACA
Organism: Sminthopsis crassicaudata; assembly: GCF_048593235.1. Classification (NCBI taxonomy): domain Eukaryota; kingdom Metazoa; phylum Chordata; class Mammalia; order Dasyuromorphia; family Dasyuridae; genus Sminthopsis; species Sminthopsis crassicaudata. The sequence continues at coordinate 54,285,664 of NC_133622.1, forward strand.
TTCACCCTTGCAAAACTGTGTTCCAAATTTTTCCCTCCCTTCCCCTAGATGGCAAGTAATTTAATATATGTTAAACATGTACAATTCCTCTAAACATATTTCCACAATTGGACTCAAAATGTTTAATGGTCTTATTGAGTAATTAATTTAATGGTAATGGGGGGGGATAACATATGATCTTAAAATGTTTTAAAAATGCAAGTCTCATTTTTCATTTTGAATACAACACCTATCTGTCAGGAAGTGAGCAGCCTGCTTCATTCTTGGTCCTCTGGAATCATGGTTGGTCATTATACTGATCAGAATTCTCAAGTCTTTCAAAGTGGTTTGTCTTTACAATATTGCCGATTTAGAAATTGTTCTTCTGGTTCTGCTTGCTTCACTATGAGTCAGTTATAAAAGTCTTCCAAGTTTTCTCTAAAACAATCCCACCATTTCTTATAGTAAAATAGTTTTACAATATAATCATACATTATGATTTGTTCAGCCCTTCCCCAAATAGATCTTTATCTTCTTGGTTTCTAGTTCTTTAAAAAGAGCCACTACAAAAAAAATATTTTTTTTGTACATTTGAGTCCTTTTCCTCTTTCTTTATTCTCTTTGGGATATAAGCCTAGTAGTGGTATCACTATGTTAAGCTTGTTTCCTAGGGATTAATTTCTCTCAGCTCTTGGCTTTTCTCCCAGAGATAATGCAAACATGCATCACTTGTCCTAAACTCTCACCCCCTGATCTTTGCAGATGCCTTGTTCAAAGCCAACTAGTGAGGATTTTTTTTTATCACTTTGCCTGGTGTCTTGGACCCTGTTATACTCTTTCACCCTGTGGAATCTCCTTCAGTGAAAATAAACAGTGAAGTTAGCACTTTTCCACCTCAGCAGCATATAAAATTACACCTTCCCCAAAGAGCCTTTGAGTGCTCACTTCTTGGGGAGGGGCTCACTCTTACTGCCACAAATTCCCTGTTCTGTGTTACTGGTACCCACTAGGGTCCCACTAACCAGGAATCTAAAGTTGAAGGTCTAGGATGACCCATGACTTTTGGGTTGCCTGATCAAGTTTCTAAAGGTCAACAGCTTATTGTGAATTTCATTTTCTGATGTTGAATCTTCCATATCTTCCACTTTAAGTATCCACAAAAAAATTCAATTCAATTAGTTGCTGTATTGGGTAGAGCATTGAACTTTCAGTCAGAAAGACTTGAGGCAAATCTGATCTCAGATCTTAATAGCTGTGCTACCCTAGGCAAACCACCAAACCTCTGCCTGCTTCATTTTCCTGATCTGTAAAATGGGGCTAATGATAGCACCTACTTCCCAGAGGTGTTATGAGAATTAAATAAGATAATATTTCTAAATCATTTATAAAATATCAAGTGCAATGTAAAGCTAAATATTAATTTACTTAAATTTACTTCATGTTATTTCCCATACTCTAGAATTCAAACAAACCTCAATAACAATCATTTATAGTAGTCATACTCATATTATACCTATTCCATGAGATTGTGACTAGACTTATTTCCTTGACATAGGGAATTCCCAGATGAAGAAACTCCTTCTAAAGTGCAAGTCACCACTTTTTTTCCTGCTACTTACAGTTTTAGTTTCCTATTGTCCTGAGGCACATAGCTAATATGTATCCAAGGACTTGGACAGAGGTTTTCCTGACTCCAAGGCTTACCTTTGATGTGGTTAGTAGCAGTGTAGAGAGTTGAGGTGTGAGAATCCCCTTCTGGTCAGCTCAAGTTCAATGTGAAAGAATTCACGAATCCAAAATATTTGTGGCAAAAAAGGAAATTTTATTATTGGCACTGTGGAAGTCAGCTTTGCTAGGAAGGCAAACTTTCTCAGTGGCAAAGTCCTGATAGGGAAATAGAAGTCCTAGCAGAGAAATCCTGGCAGAGAAATAAAAAGGAGTTTTCACTGAGAAGAGGGTCTCTTCACAGCAGGCAGGAGTCCTGGCAGGCAGCTATGCCAAAGAGAGAGAGGTTCCTTGGCATGGCATAATCCTGCTTAGCACCTCTGCAAGGAAATGAGTTTAAAATTTCTCTTTAATAGGAAATCTGAGGCTGAAGTTTCAATTGAATGAGATTCCTTCAATATTGTCACTGCCCCTAAGCCTAGATTTCCAGTTGAATGAGACCACTTAAGTTCCAGCTACTAGGGGTGGTCCTGGACTAATTTTCAACTCCATAAAGGGGTATAACTACTCAATAGAGGGTGTAGTTAGTCCCACCAAGATAACAGAATGAAACTACTTATCTTGATTCCTTGAGGTGGATTTCTCCCAGAGGAGAGCTCCTCAGAGTTTCCCTCCCATCACCCCAAAAGTTCAAAGGGAGCACTATTTGCATCACCTTCTCTCCTCTATAATCTAGAGACATTAAAGACGATTCTCAAAACTCCCAACTGTACCCAAATTGGTTTGAAATGTAATTGGAAAATATTAACAAAATAAAGTTAAAATGCAATACAACATAAATATTAACTTGTGGTTTTCTAAGTTGATATGTGACTCAATCTGTTTCTATTTCAAGTTAACATCACTACTCTACCTCACATTACTTCTCAATTATTGTATATGCAGCCTAAAGGGCCAATGGCTCTCATAATTGGAGACCTATACCCAGAACATAATTCCTTCTACAACATTCCCCCAATAGTTGGTTTTTCATCAGTTGTATAAATATCTCTAGTGAAGGAGAAGTCAGAGACCATTTCATTTTTTTGGACAACTTCAATTGATAAGAATTTTTTTCTTTAGCTTGACCTGAAATCAATTTCTCCATCACTTCCTTTCATTGGGCTTTATTCTCTCTTCTGCCTTGAGCTTTGTAAAGTAAGACCCTAGAGACTGGAGGTATTCTGTTTACAACATCTTGAAATCAGACTTGTATTTGAAGAGCTTAGCATCGTGTTTTGTACCTAACAGAAATTTAATAAAAAATGTTAATTGAATTGAGTTCTTGGTGAAAGCAGAAACCAGAGTTGACATTCACTAATGATTTAGTAATTTAAACACATTTCTCAATGCCATCAAGTTGACCACAGTTCTCTGTGACGTGCATTGATATGTGGTGATAATGATAATCTAATATTTGATGACACTTTTTATCTATCATATCTTAATAGGGCATTTAACAAAAGAATATTTCTATGAACTAATATGCAAATTATCCCAAAGCTTCTTTGTGTGAGGAATATAGAAATATTCTTACTATTTGCTATTTATAGTAGAAGACATTGGCATTACAATTAGCTTAATATTATATTTGCTGATTTTGAATGACTCCGTGAATACATTTTATCTTCCATTGACAAACATAAGCATTGAAATACTTAAAAAACATAAAAAGGAAAACAAATGTAAAATGATTAGAAATAATTGTTTAAATCACTATGAACTTCAGTTATTTAAGACATATGTTCTTAGCATTATAATCATATAAAGCAGTTTTCTGCATCTATTGACATAATCATATGGGTTTTATTACTAATATGATTTATTATACTACTTGTTTTCATGATATTGAACCATTTTTGAATTACTGGTATGTATCTTAGTGTGATTATAATGAATACTATTTTGATATACTATTCTATTTCCTAGTACTTTATTATTTTAATATCAACAATCATTAATGATTTTAGCTTATAGCTTTCATTCTCTGTTTTTTACTTACCTATTTGTGGATTAGGATCATAATGATTTTCAAGGGCTGCATAACATGTCATTATATATATGTTTTGAAAATAATTTATGTTACATAAAGGTTATTTGTTATCTAAATGTTCACTTGAGTTGTTTTTTTTTTTTTTATGAATCAATCTGGTATTGGTATTATTTTATAATGCTGATTCATTAAGGTACTTCATTTTCATTTATTTAGACTTTCCATTTGCCAGTATGCCAATTTGAGTATTTTGTACTTTTGTAAATATGCATACATTTCTTTTATAGTCTCACTACTGTTCACATTTAGCAATAATCATTGTTAATTTTCTTTATTTTTCTCTATTCACTGTAATCTTTCTTTTTTTACTTTTGATTTTGGTAATTTGACTTCTCTTTCTCTCTTTTTTTTTTAAATTAAATTTCCTGCTAATTAATCAAACTTATGGGTCTTTTAAAAAAACAGCTTTGTTTTACTTGTTATCCATTTCTTTTTTTTTTTTAATTGAGTTCACTTCTCTGACTTTAAATTCATTTCCCCCATTATTTCAGTGTATTAACTTGCTAATTTTCCAATTGTTAAGAGCAAATGCAATTCATTAATCATCTCTTTTAAAATCCTGTTTATATAAGTATTTGGAGACAAATTTGCTTCTGAGAATTGCTTTAGTTTCATTGCACAGATTTCAATAAATTGGATTTATATTAGAGGTACATGGCAAGATGGAGAGCATATTGAACTTGGACTTCAGTAACTGGATTCAAATTCTGCTTTAGATACTACTCATGTGACTATGTAAATTGCTTTGCTTTTGTATGTTTTAAGTAGTTCACTAGGTATTTATTAATATGTTTGATGGAAGAAGTCTCCCATACTGACAAAGTGACCCATTTTTTGGTGTAACTTTATTATTTGTCTCTATAAATTGATCTTTGACCTGAACATTACTTAATTTTTTTTTGTTTTCATCAAGTTAGCATAATATTTCCTTTACTCAATACTGTTTGTATTTTATCTTATTTTTATTTGTCAAGGTAATGTTTTGAATTTCTCACTTTGTATGTCCTAGAGTGATCAATTTTTGTGAATTTTCCTTTCATACATGATTTAAGAAGCAAATTTCTCACTTTTCCTATTTAATAGTCTCATATATTGATCAAATCTAGTTTTTCAGCATTCTATTCAAGATTGTAACTTTAGAGACTCATAAGGATCTTAGGAGCATAGATTTTTAAGCTGGAAAAAAATTCCAAAGTCATGTAACAGGTAAAGAAACTGAAATCCTAGGAAGGTAAATAGCTTATCCTAGGATCTGAATCTAGGCCCTCTGACTTGCTTTTTTCTTTCATATTGCTACTCCTGTTGATTTTATATGTAGGCATTGGTAGAATAGAGGTCAACAAATATTGTTACTTTTCTGTGTGTGTGTGTGTGTGTGTGTGTGTGTGCTCATGGGAGGAGGGGAGAAGGAGAGAAGTGGAGGAAGGAGGGCAATTGGAGTTAAGTGGCTTGCCCAGGGTCACATCACTAGGAAGTGGTAAGTGTCCGAAGCTAGATTTGAATTCATGTTCTCCTGACTTCATACTCTATCCACTGCTCTATCTAGCTGCCCCAGTTTTCTGTACATCATTTTTCAATCTAGTAATATTCTTTAATAATGAAGTTGCTGTGTTATTGGAGCATTAGAGAGGCAGAGCAGAGTGTGTTAAAGAACACGTAAAAGAGTCTAGAAGAGGAGGATCAAGTATATATTGGAAGTGTGACTCTGGGCAAGTCTGTAGCTTCTCCATGCTCTCACAATTTTCTGAAACCAGAATTTGCAAAAAAAAAAGGTGCTCATCTCCATCAGAGAGGGAATTTCCTCACCTTGGAGCTTCTTCTACCAATAAAATCACAAATATAGTCCTTATTCATATATTTAAACTGATTCAATCATTGCAAATGATACAGATAATCATGATAGGGCACCCATGTGAATATCTCTTAATATTTCTAATGAGAATTAAGCTTTGCAAAATTTCATAACTATAATTCTTAATTTGATGGAGTCGGTGGAAGCACAATAAATTTTATTTTATCATTTCATTTTAATACTGAATTAATCTCTCTCTTTCAGGTGTGTTTCTTATAGGCAACACATTTTTAACACATTAAATAAATCTCTTTCTTTAATAGAGGAATTAAATCTATATTCACAGTTAAATGTGTTAGATTTGATTTTTTTTCCTCTTTCATACTCCACTGTATTTTTTTATTTTTTTTTGCAGCAAGGGATGTGATTGAGCTACTTCATTCCATTGGATCTATTATAATCTCAATCTCTCCTCAAAGATATATGCATATATATATGTAGGTAGGTATGTGAATATATACAACACATATATATGCACATGCAATATGTATATAAACAACAACAGATGCAGATAATGGAATTCTACTCTTACCTCAATACATTTGTCACAATTTTATCCCTTTGTTTTCTTAGTAGCACCACAGGATTAGCTATCATCCATTCTCCATGTCCATTTTTTTGCCCTTCTTTATTTATGGTTCCCATAACCAAATTATTCCTTTCATCCATTCTTTATTTTTCTTTGAACAACTTTTAGAAAATTGTTGTTTATCATTCCACTTCTTTATCCCCTTCAGACTTGTTAGTCAGTCAAAAAAACAAACAAACAAGTCCAAACCATCAGTTAAATGCCTACTACGTGCCAGGAACTGTGCTAAATACTGAGGATACAAAGAAAAGACAATAAGGATCCTTGCCTTTAGGATTCTCATAATCTAATGGGGATGGTAGCATGCAAACAATTATGTGAAAACAGGATAGATACAGAATAAGTTCAAGTTAATCAGAAGAAGGAAAGAAATAGCATCAAGAGGGACAGGCAAAGCTTCTTGAAAAAAGTTGGATTTTAGCTAAGATGAAGGAAGCAAAGAGGTGGAGTCCAGGAGAGAGTACTTTAGGAATAGGACAACCAGCGAAAATTCTCAAAGTGGGAAGACTGAGTGACACGTAAGCAAGGAATAGCAAGGACGGCAGTGTCAGTGAACAGAGAGCATATGGAAGGCAGTAGGATAGAAGTTAGAAAATATAGGAAGGGACCATGTTAAGAATGACTTTGTAAACTAAACTAAATTCTACAGTTGATTCTGAAAGTTGAATAGGCAGCCACTGAAGTTTATTGAATAGAGAGGACATAATCAGACCTGTATTTTAGGAAAACCACTTTGACAAGTGAGTAGAAAATGAACTGACATAGAGAAAAAGGTGAGACATAGTCACCAATTGCAAAAGTCCAGTGTGATGGGGTGAGATGATAAGGTTTTGTACTAGAAAAGTGTCCAAAGTATGGAAGAGAAATATCATATAGGAAAAATTGACAAGATTAGGCAAACATTTAAGTATGGAATAAAAGAGGGAGTAAAGAATCAAGGATGTCAAGGATGTTGGTGCCATTGATAGTAATAGAGAAATTATGAAGAGGGGAGGATTTGGGAGACAGGGTAATAAATTCAGTTTGGGACATGTTGAATTTTTATTTTTCAGTTGTTAATTCAAACTGAACTATGGATTTTTCTTAGTATTTAGCATAGTTCTGGTACATAGAAGGCACTTACTAAATTTTTATTGGCAATGACTCTGACCCCTATGAAATTTATATGGAGATCATTATTAATCTAGTTACAATAACTACATAGATGCTACTCCCTATGCCATTTATCTATAATGGAAAAGATGAGAGATTTCTTCAAGAAAATTGGAGTTATGGAGGGAAAGTTTCATGCTGAAATGGGTGTAATAAAAAACAAAAATGGTAGATTTATAGCAGAAGCAATAGAGGTGGTGAGATTACACAGAGCTTAGTATCACCAATAACCATGATGATGAGGTTATTGATCTAGAACCACACATCCTGCAGAATGAAGTGAAGTGGACCTTAGGAATCATTGTCAACAATAAGGCCAGTGGAGGTGATGGATTTCCGACTGAGCTATTTAAAACCCTAAAAGGTGATATTGTCAAAATGTTGTACTCAATGTGCTAACAAATTTGAAAAACAATTCAGTTGCCATCAGTTTATAAATCTCAGTCCTAAAAGAGAACAAACAAATTACCAAATAATTGCAGCCATTTCACATGGCAACAAGGTTATGATTAAGATTCCACACGCTAGGCTTTAATAATATGTAAACTGAAGGGTAGGCTGGCTTTTGAAGAAACAGAAGAGCTAGAAACCAAATTGTAAACATTCTCTGGGTTATGGAAAGAACAAAGGAGTTCCAGAAAAACATCTAAATTTTGCTTCATTTTCTAGATTAAAGCCTTTGACTGTGTGGATCACAACAAAATGTAGTAAGTCCTCAAAGAGATGGAATATTAAATCATTTTACTTGTCTCCTGAGCAACTTATTTGCAGGACAAAAAGTAACAGTTAGAACCAAACAAGTGACTGATTGGTTTAAGATGGGAAAAGGAGTACTTGAGATTGAATATTGTCACCTTATAGAGCAATCTGGAATTATGCCCAAAAAATTATCAAAATCTGCATACCCTTTGACCCAGCCGTCTGGACTTATATCCCAAGGAAATACTAAAAAATAGAAAGGGACCTGTATGTGCCAAAATGTTTGTGACAGCCCTTTACATAGTGGCTAGAAACTGGAAAATGAATGGATGTCCATCAATTGGAGAATGGTTGGGTAAACTATGGTATATGAATGCTATGGAATATTATTGTTCTGTAAGAAATGACCAACAGGAGGAATACAGAGAGGCTTGGAGAGACTTACATCAACTGATGCTGAGTGAACCGAGCAGAACTAGGGGATCATTATGCACTTCAACAGTGATACTGTATGAGGCTTATTCTGATGGAAGTGGATATCTTCAACATAGAGAAGAGCTAATCCAATTCCAATTGATCAATGATGGACAGAATCAGCTATACCCAAAAAAGGAACACTGGGAAATGAGTGTAAACTGTGAGCATTGTTTTTTTGTTTTGTTTTGTTTGTTTTTCTTCCCAGATTATTTTTACCTTCCGAATACAATCCTTCCTTTGCAACAACAACAACAACAAAATTCGGTTCTGCACACATATATTGTACCTAGGATATACTATAAGATATTTAATATGTATGGGAATGCCTGCCATCTAGGGGAGGGGGTGGAGGGAAGGAGGGGAAAAACTCGGAACAGAAGGGAGTACAAGGGATAATGTTGTAAAAAAAAATTACCTATGCATATGTACTGTCAAAGAAAATGTTATAAGTATAAAAATTAATAAAAAATAAAAATAAATAAATAAATAAAAATAATATTGTCACCTTATTTATTTAACTTACATGCAGAACATGTCAAGTTGAATGAATCAAAAGCCAGATTTAAGATTGCTGGGAGAAATATCAACAGTCTCAACTATACAGATGATACCATTCTGATGGCAGAAAGCAGAGAGGAATTAAGAAGCCTCTTGATGAGGATGAAAGATGAGAATGTAAAAACTGTCTTGAAGCTTGATTAAAAAAAATCCCTAAGATCTTGGCAACTGATCCCATCACTTCCTAACAAATAGAGGGAGAAGAAAAGGAAGCAATATCAGATTTTATATTCCTGGGCTCAAAAATCACTGCAGATGGCAACAGCAGTCATGAAATTAAAAGACGCTTGTGCCTTGGAAGGAAATCTATAGTAAATTTGGATAGCATACTAAAAATCAGAGACATCACCTTTCTGACAAAGGTCCTTATAATCAAAGCTATGGTTTTTCTAGAAGTGTATAGCTGTGAATAGCTTTAAGAATTAGATTTTGCAGAAAGCTGAGCACTGTAGTATTGATGATTTTGAATTGTAGTACTGGAGAAGACTTTTAACAATCAAAAAAATCAAATCGGTCAACACTTAAAGAAACTAATTCAGGCTATCCACTGGAAGATCACATACTGAAGCTGAAGCTTAAATACTTTGGCTACATAATGAGAAGATGAGTTTCATTGGAAAAGACCCTGATGTTGGAAAAGTTTGAAGACAAAAGGAAAAAATGATGGCAAATGATGAGGTAGATAATTGGTATCATGGAAACAATGAACAAGAACTTGGACAGACTTTGAGAAATTGTGAATAGAAGAGCCTAGAATGCTCTCATCCATAGGGTTCATGAAGAGTTTGACAGGACTGAATGACTGAAGAACAACAAAATGTTATTAATTCCTAATCAAATGAATATTGTATTGTGTTCTCCCTCTCAAAATGATTACACTGAGATACTTTTTGAGCAAAATAATACTTTGGTTATTTTCTCATTACTTTATGTAATTTACATTGAGTCAGGCGTTAGTAATTCCTAGTTATAAATATTGCTTTGGATTTATCTTGATACCTTCTTAGAGATTTGTGTATCAACATTATCCCAGAGTTGGATTTTGTTTTGTGAATTCCTAAAATTCTTGTGGTTTTTTTCTTTAGTCATTTTTAGCTTCAAAAAGTATGCTCATTTGCTTGTTACTTGATTCAGTCCAAGTTCTCTTAAGATTAACATGTATTCTAACTCTTTCCATCCATGTGTGTTAAATGAAAAATTTGTTGTTATTCAGTCATTTCAGCAGTGTCCAACAATTCATGACCCCATTTGGGGTTTTCTTGGCAAAGATACTAGAGTGGTTTTCCTTCTCCAGTTCATTTTATAGATGAGAAAGTTAGGCAATGTTAAGAGACATGCCCAGGATCACACAACTTATTAAGTATCTGAGACCAGATCCAAACTCAGGAAGTTCTTTCTGATTCCTTTGAGATTCTTCTTCTTTTAAATAGTGTTTTTATTTTGAGCATCTGTCATTGTTCAAAGAGATTTGAGGATTGGAGTTTGATGACAACGTATCATAAAGCACTGAATCTTAGATTCATCCCTATTGAAGTTCTGTGGATTCTGTCAATCTGTAATCTATTCTTTTATTTCAATAAATCTGGGAAATTTTCTTGTATAACTTCCTGAAATGTGCTGATCATATTATTATACTTTCATATTTTTCAGGGAATCTTAAAACTCAGATTATGTCTCTGAACTCTATCTTCTATTTTTATTACTTTTACTTGTGAAATTATCAAATATTATTTCAATTTCTTAACTTATTTTTCTGTTTTTCTCCATGTAGTTTGCTATGCTGTCTTTCGAAAAAAATGTATTTTTCAGTGAATCCATAATTCTATTTTAACAGATATTTCCAAGCTTTTAAGTACCTCTATCTTATTTTGTTCCTTCTGTTTTGTATCAATTCTTTTTAAAAAATATTTAAGTTCTTGACTTTTTTATTCATTGTGTATTACTCATGTTTCTATGGCTTTTAAAGCTTCTATCATTGGTTTTAGTTCATTTTTATGTTGATTCTTTTTTTCCCTCTAATGTATTCACTGCATTCATTCTCTTTTTGCCCATTTTACTCATCCATCATGTTAGAGCTATTGGTTGTTATTGTTCATATATTTCTTTGAAGACTTTCTTTCACTTACTGTGAAGTTATTGGGGGGGGGAATTTTTTGGGTCAGTCTTCCTTTCCTTTTTCTCCTTCATCATTATTGTCATCATCATCTTCTCTTTCTCCTCCTCCTTCTCTTCACTCTCTCAGTACATACATTTTTGATACTGTTTTGAGGTATATAGGCTGTTAAAAAGCTGAGCTCTCTTATAATTTCTTATGCTTCAGTATTTCCAAAAGTTTCTAAAACTATTTTAAACTATTTTTTTTATCATGAACATAGTAACAAAACAATGGAAACCATGAGAAAAAAAATACAATCTCCCAATATAATGATATAATAATTATTATTTATTCTTTGGACCAATATCAACAAAATATGTCATTCTGTGTTTTAGATTGTTTTTAATAGAGCAAAGAGTAACAAAAACTAAATTTCATGTTTCATATATTTTTATATAAATATTAGAAGCACATGTCAACTCTAAGCAAAATACCAGATAAATTAAGCATTAAAGTTCTAAAGAAACAATTATTGAATGGGGCAACAGGTATAAGGAACTTGTCAGCCCTTAGATAATGCCTTTGCTAGGGAATCTCTTGGGTAATACATTTACCCTCTTCTTATTGATCACCACAGATAACTGTACTGATCCTGTGGTGATCTGGATTGGTTATTAAGGGAATTCAAATTTGTATCTATACAACTAAAATGTACCCATTTTTGTGCTCAAATTAAATTAGTCAAACTGTATTTTTGTTGCTAATCCTGAATGCCAACATATCTAAAAGTGGAAAATCAAAGCAAGAATACCAAAATTTCAGGTAAAAAAAGCCACGAAGACAGGAACAGGATTATTCTTTTCTTTGATGGAAATCATTATGATTTACTGTCTACGTTGATCAGACATAAAATACAGACTCGGCTATCCCAATTTATTTCTGGACACATAAATTCACTATTGCATATGTTGTAACATATTAAAATAGGTTGAAAAGAGTATAAGATGAGAAATTAAGAGATTTGGCTTCTAACTGCTGACTTTACTTCTTCCAAGCTATGTGATCTTTGCAAAGCACTTCATCACTTAATCCTCAGTTTCCTAACTTGGAAAATCTTTCCTACCTACCTCACACTTTGTAGAGAATTATATAAGTATAAATATTAATAATAACAATAACAGCAAAGAATATCCCAAACATCTCTAGTCTAGAGAAATGATTTTAAGTTCATAAAAAAAGAAAAGGAAATCATCTATGATGATTCATGAGACAGGATAGGTGGTAGCCCTTAGTTGACACTTGACCTTTATTTACAAGAACTTTTATATTCCATCCCTTTACTCATAAGACTCTCTCAGGATATCTAGTTTGTGCCTGGATGATATGATAGCTGTCATTTAAATAGTGTTTTAAAGTTTGCAAAGTGCTTTGCATTCATTACCTCATTTGATTTGAATAATCTTAAAATAGGTATTATTATTACTCTATTTTAGAAATAGAAGAAAATGGGACTGATAAGGAATGAATTAACTTGTTCAAAGTCACTTAAATAATTAGTATCAGAATCAAGGCTCAGATCCATGTATTCCCAAATTCAAGTATAGGGAAGTTATCAAGAGAATACTTTTGTGATATTTAGCCAGAGTCAGACAAAGTTCATAAATGGAATACAAGAAATTGGCAATGCAATTATCTAAGGGCTGACAAGTTCCTTATACCTGTTGCCCCATTTGTGAGAGCATTTGCCTATCTACATCATGCCCATTTTTTTTGTAAATACCATTGTTATTGCTATTAGACAGAAGGTTATTTTTTATTATTATAGCTTTTTATTGACAAAACATATGCATTTTTTCAACATTGACCTTTGCAAAAACTTCTGTTCCAACTTTTCCCCTCCTTCCTTCCACCCCCTTCCCTAGATGGCAGGCAGTTCCATACATGTTAAATATGTTAAAGTATATGTTAAATGCAATATATGTATACATATTTATATAGTTATCTTGCTGCACAAGAAAAATCGGATTTAGAAAGAAGATAAAAATAACCTGGGAAGAAAAACAAAAATGCAAGCAAACAACAACAGAAAGAGTGGACAAATGCTATGTTGTGGTCCACACTCATCTCCCAGAGTTCTTATGTTGGGTGTAGTTGGTTCTGTTCATCACTGATCAATTGGAACTGATCCTCTCATTGTTGAAGAGAGCCACTTCCATCAGAACTGATCCTCATACAGTATTGTTGTTGAAATGTATAATGATCTCCTGGTTCTGCTCATTTCACTCAGCATCAGATCATGTAAGTCTCTCCAGGCTTTTCTGAAATCAATCAATTGGTCATTTCTTACAGAACAATAATATTCCATAACATTCATATACCACAATTTACCCAACCATTCTCCAATTGATGGGCTTCTGTTCATTTTCCAGTTTCTAGCCACTACAAAAAGGGCTGCCACAAACATTTTGCACATATGGGTCTCTTTCCCTTCTTTACTATCTCTTTGGGATATAAGCCGAGAAGTAGCACTGCTGGATCAAAGGGTATGCACAGTTTGATAACTTTTGGGGCATAATTCAGATTGTTCTCCAAAATGGTTGGATCCATTTTCAACTCCACCAACAATGCATCAGTGTCCCAGTTTTTCCACATTCCCTCCAACATTTGTCATTATCTTTTCTTGTCATCTGAGCCAATCTGAGAGGTATGTAGTGGTATCTCAGAGTTGTCTTAATTTGCATTTCTCTGATCAACAGTGATTTAGAACATTGTTTCACATGACTAGAGATGGTTTCAATTTCTTCATCTGAAAATTGTCTGTTCATATCCTTTGACCATTTATCAATTGGAGAATGATTTGATTTCTTATAAATTAGTTAGACAGAAGGTTATAATAAAATAATGATACTCCATAAGTTGCAAGCACTTTAATGGAGCACAAGATGTAGATTTCATCTCGCAAGACCTTTATAAACAATATAATTCTCATCTAAGAAATGAACTCTCTTCATCTAATTTGGCAGACAATCAAATCCATCCCCTAGAAACCTTTCAGGTAGAACTAAATTTAAAGAGAGCTTCATGACCTACTATGTCTTCTAATTAAGAAGTGCTTAAAGGAGTGTGTAAATGGGGATGATCTGCTCAGTTGAGTATAGGATAGTGAACATTTCAAAAGGGTGGTCTCATCTTAGGGAAATTTCTATGTTAATAAATGCAGTAACAGATATATTAGGAAAGTGCCAACCTTCAGAATTTCTACCAAATTGTAATATAATAATATCTTTCCAGGATATGCATCAATAATATTCATTTATATAGAATTATCTCTAATTCGAACATGGGTCATAAAGCATCTATGATGACTGGATTCCATGAGAAGTATTTATTAATTGGAGAAAGTACCCTGGAAAAACCTAGAATAGTAGCAGGAACATAGCAGTTTATGCTTTACCTACTGATTGATCCAACCACTTCCTATCTTTTGATAGAATAATGGCATTTATCTATACAAATACAAGGTTTGCAAATGTAAATATACTACTGTAATAGATATGACTGGAGGTTGACTAAATATGTAGTTATGTGGCTCCTGGGGAGTGTGGATAGATAGGATTTTTAGACCAGACTCTATTCATAGAAAGTAAGAGAAAAGCCATAGCAGCATCAGAAATAGCCCAATTGAGGGAGGGGAGTATTTGGGATCTAGCACTGCCAAGGTTGAATGACTCCTTCTATTTCCAAAAGCAATATGAGGCTAGAATTTTAATTCTTAGACATCATTCAAACATTTCTTGTCTAGGAGGATGATTTTAGGACTTGATAAGAAAAATTACTTTTCATCACGATTCTTCTGGATGCATGGTAGCCCTTAGCTTACATTTGACAATTTAGATTGTTCCCTCCACATACTGGTTATACAAAGACTATCACAAATATGGAAGAGTAAGTAAACCTATTTATCTAAGCAAAAAAACAAATAGAAATCCAGTAAGTTCTATAGACTAGGATCTAACTAAGAATGCACAAGAATAAATAAGCTCTTTAGCTGTGTCAACACAAAATATCAGCTCAAATGGGAGAGGAAAAAAATGCTTTTGTTTAGGGAAAGCCCACTCTTAGTAGTCTCTAGATTTACAACCTTGCAGGTCAAAGAAAATGATAGATCCAGTTTTCCATAAATTTCTAGGGATCCATGGAGTCTAATCAGCCATTCAAAAATCTTCCCCTTCTACTGTGTGTGTGTGTGTGTGTGTGTGTGTGTGTGTGTGTGTGTATGTCTCTATCTCTGTGTCTGTCTCTTTCTGTCTCTGTATCTCAGTCTCTCTCTGCCTGTTTTTGTGTTTCTGTCTCTGTCTTCCTTTCTCTCTGTCTCTCTCTCTCTCTGGGTGTGTCTCTGCCTCTCTCTGTGTTTCTGTCTCTCTGTGTCTCTTTGTCTCTCTGTGTCTCTCTCTCTCTCTGTTTTGATTTCTCTGTGTATATGTCTTTCTCTCTATGTGCTTCTGCTAATCTCTCTGTTTCAATCTCTGTATATGTATATATATATATGTGTGTGTGTGTGTGTGTGTGTGTGTGTGTGTGTGTCTGTGTCTGTGTGTGTGTATGTGTGTGTGTGTGTGTGTGTGTGTGTGTGTGTGTGTGTGTGTGTGGTGTGTGTGTCTCCCTCCCTCTCCCTCCCTTTCTCCCTTTCTCCACTCCCTCTCTCCCCTCTCTCCTTCTCCCTCCTCTCTCTTCCCCCCTCCCTCTCTCCCCTCTCTTTCCTCTCTCTCTCCCTTCCCTTTCTTCTCCCCTCTCTCCTCCTCCCCTTGTCCCCTCTCTTCCTCACCCTCTGTCTCTCCCTTCCCCCTCCCTCTCCCCTTCTCTCTCTCTCTCTCTCTCTCTCTCTCTCTCTCTCTCTCTCTCTCTCTCTCTCTCTGTCTCTGTCTCTGTCTCTCTTTATCTCTCTTTCTCTCTCTCTTGCTCCCTCTCTCTCTCTCCCCTTTTCTCCCTCCCTCTCTCTCTCTTCTCCCTCTCTTCTGCCTCTCCCTCTCTCTCTCCTTGTCTCTCTCCCTCTCCTCTTCCTCTCCCTCTCTATCTCTGTCTCTGACTCTCTATTTCTCTCTATATCTCTCTGTCTCTTTTTCTCTCTCTCCCCCTCCCTCTTCCCTTCTCTTTCTCTCTCTCCCTCCCTCTTCCCTTCTCTCTCTCTCTCTCTCTCTCTCTCTCTCTCTCTCTCTCTCTCTCTCTCTCTCTCTCGCTCTCTCGCTCTCTCTCTCGCTCCTCTTCCTGGATAACCTCTTTCCATGAGTATTTTTCCAACTAGCTGAAATTAATTCCCTTTTGTCAGGTATTTGGCATCACACTAAGCATTCCCAGCCACTCAGATGTCATGTCTGCCTCTTTACATACAGTACACAGTACAAGGCTATGTCTCCAGGCACTATCCAAAGGGGTATTATACAAGAATATATAATTATATGCACTCCAGCTTACCTTTCACTTTCTCTCATCTCTCAGTCTCAGCTACTTATTATCCGGGTCACACTCTGGGTTAATGAAGAATTCAGGAATTAACATTTAATTTTAATAAACTACATTCCAAGATCTGTTACTTGCTGTTTTAATTACCAACTCAATCTTGACAACTACCAAATTATCATTTATTTGGCACCTACTATGTGCAAAGCATTAATGTTAAGTATTAGGGAAAAGAAAAGGAGAAACAAAACTTGGTTTCTATCCTGATAGGAAGTCTGATCTATTAGGCTTATAATTCAAACTGCCTGAAGTGAGGATTGTCTTGTACTTGATGTGTATTATTATCCTGTGGGCTTATGTGGGAACTAGAGCCTTTTTACCCTTATCTTTAAAGATCTAGACATGAATAATAGTCTGATTTTCCCAAAATAAACAGTGCATGGGTGCACAATTCCTCAAGGCTGAACCTGTTGTGTCCTGCTTTCTAGAGCCCCCAAATTGGGGTGACAAAACATACTGTTGCTTTCTAGAACCCCCACACAGGAATGATTAAAATATACCATTCTAGTGCAGAAGTGCTGAGGTGGGACGAAAATGGAGTTCGTTTATTTCAAGGACTTTCCCCTTTTTATACCCTCATACCCTTATGTAACAAAAACACTGGGCATGTGCCCAGTATATACCACATGTGGGACCATATAAACAACTTGTTATGTAGTTTGCCACCTGGTATCCCTCTACTTCAATCAAAACACAGGTTGTCACTGCTCCCTGACTTCTCAGGAAGGCCTAGAGCTCTTAAGGGAGATGAGGAGCCCAACCAGACATTGTCAGCAGATTCCCTCTGGGCTGAAGGGTCTTATACCTTACCCAGAATTTCCCCACTGTCTATGACCCTCTACAGGATCAAGTCCATATGAGTTCAGAGTTTGGGCTTACATACCTATATGACACCTCCACTTAAATGGACTGTTTTTGCCTCAAATTAAACAGAAAGATTTAAGGTCAGAAAACAAACAATCAATCTTCCTAACAAATAAAGCCATGCAAAAATGGAATGGGTTGCCTCAGGTGATTATGACAGTTAGCAAGGTTTCTAGTTGGCAAAGTACCATCAAACTTCAAAAGGACCTAAAATTTAACCTTAAACACTAATTATGAGATCTTGAAAAAGTCACTTGATCTCAGGATGTCTGTTTCCTCCACTGTAAAATGCAAATAACAACAGCATCTATTGCTCAGAGTTGTGGTGAGGATAAAATGAGGTAGTAATTGGAAAGTACTTTGCAAACCTGAAAATGTTATGCAAATGCTAGCTGTTTAGTGGGTTTTCCCTCATTGGAGCCCCTGAAGCAGAGGCTGGATGGCCTGTTGAGTCATGGTGGAGTGGAGATTTTTTCTCAGACATGGGTTGGACAAGATCACCAAGTTCCCCTGCAACTTCAAAATTCAGGGATTCTGATATCTCAAACAATGTCTTCCACCCCAGCAAGACCTTTCTTCCTTGACTCCCCTAGCTAAGCAAGACCAAAATCTTTTAAAAAATCTTCTATTCTTCCTCCTTCTTCAAAGCCCAGATAAAATCAAGCACACAGTCCTAATGATTTTTATTTTCCAGTGCCTCTCCTTTTCATCCTTTCTTTTTCATGGCCACTAACAGTTTCCCCTCCAGGTTCTCACCATCTCACACTTCACTGAGCTATTTGCAGGACCCTTCTTAGGTGTTTTCCAGACTGTAACTCCTTTTCTACCACTCTAACCCATCCATAATACAGCCAGAGGGTAGTATTGTCAATGTCACACATTCATCATATAGACTAAGGCTCAAACACCTTCTATAGTTTTCTGACTAAAGGATCATTGGTTTGAACTGGAGCTAGAGATGAAAGGGAAACTGAGAAGTCATTTGTCTACTTCCTCATTTTACAGATGAGGAATCAAAGACCTACAGAGATTCAGTGACTTTCCCATTATTACACTGGTAGTAAACACAAGAAGGGTGATGTAAACCAAGATTTTCTGACTCCAGAGATAATATTCTTCCCACTGTAAAGGAAAAAGTCCAAACTCCTTGATACCCCACTCTTGTTCCACTTCCAAGATCTATTCTTTCTCTTTTCTCCACCTGGAATGTCTTTTTCCTCTCCCTCTAAAGTTACAGGATTATAGATATAGTCAAGGAAAGGACCTCTGAAGTCATAGAATCCTTACCCATTATTTTACAGATGAGAAAACTAAGTCCTAGAGATTTTAAGGGACTTGTTCAAGGTATGTGCTGAAGATTCCTAAAGAGAACTGCAATTCCCAGTCTTTTTGACTCCAAGTTCTTGACTCCATCACCACTGAGCTGTCTAAATGCTTTCCATCTGTCAAATCCCAACACAGATTTCACAACCAAGACTTTCACAAGCTCTAGTTTGAAGTCCATTCGATCCCACAAACATGTATTAATTACCTACTATGTACCGTGTAACCTCAGATCATAAAGTGAATAGAGAAAAGGCTTAGCAGTTAGGGAGATCTAGCCAGGTAAGTATAATGCAGAGAAAACTCAGGAGGGAGAAAGCATTAAATGCTTGCTCTGCTCTCATTTTTCTCATCACATTTCTAATATTTAGTCTGACCTAGAATAAAATCCTGACATTCAATCACACTGTGTCTAGTATTGTTATTGAAATGGTGCATGTGTACATGTCTCATCTACTCAAGGAGACTATAAGCACTCATGGGAAATGATTGTCAGCCTTTTCTTACCTCTCATTGCTCCTGAGCACTTAGCAGGTGCTCAGTCTCATTTGTTGAATTTAATTGAAGAAAAGAAAGACTTAATTTCCTTCATCTGGTGGCACCCTGGGCTTGGACTCACTCAGGAATACTTCCGTTCAAATCCAGATTCAGGCATTTCCTAGCTATGTGGTTCTGGACAAATCACTGAATTTCTATCTAAATTTCTTCAACTGTAAAATGGGAATAATAATAATAGTACCTACTTCACAGGATAATTGTGGGAATTAAATGAGATAATAATGATAAAAAGTGCTTAGCACAGTGCCTGGCACAGAGTTGCTGTGGTTCATCCTTCATTTTTGAAGAGGAACAATGACATCATGGGGTAATAGATTGTCTTGTCCTCCAATTGAATCTAAATGAGACGGAGTTGTACAAAGTCATCAGCCTTGTTCTCTCTTCCAGAATCATTGAAATCCAGGGGCAGGACAAAAATTAAGATGATCAGAGATGGCTTGGGATGCAGTAGATGGCCTGGGTGTCTTTGATGTCTGACTAAACTATAAATGTTCCCCAGTACCTATTTCAGCCACCTTTCATGGCCACTGGAACAAATTATTTTCAATTGCTCATTCTACCAGAGAAAGTGCTCAAATGCTTGGGGTAGACATCCCTGTAATTTACTGATGGGTTTAAAGTCTGTCAGTTACTCTCAATCTGGTTTAGCCCATCTGCTGCTATGTTTTTATCAGGGTGTGACCATGGGACATGCTACAGTTCTTTGGAGGCACAAGTCAAAATTGAGTGACAGGAGATCACCAGAAGTGGATGAGCAGCTCTGAAGCAGCTGTGATGTGATGGCTACAACTCCAGACATAGTCAGGGTACCTGGTTTTAAATCCTGCTTTAGAGATTTACTAGCTGTGTAAATTATGAGATAGGAACTTAACCTCCCTGTGCCTCAGTTTCCTTATCAGTAAATAGAATAGGATTTCTAAATATAATTAACCACCTTCTTCTCAGGGTTGCAAAGAAAACGATATATGAAGATAAATCATTACCATTAGATCCCAAGGCCTGGTGAGGTTGGATTCTGAGACAAGGGAGGGGACTCTGTTGTAGTAAGGCCATGGAGTAACAATAGTAAGTAAAAGTTTGCAATATGGTAAGAACCACATATTTTGGGTCAAATTCCCTAGGGGAAGAATGGTTGATCCACTGATTTAGAACTGGAATATTTAGCCAATAAGAAGAGAAGACTAAAAGGAAACAGGACAATTCTCTTCATGCCTGAATGAATGAAAAGTCATAATTAATTAACATTAATTTATTAAGCACTTACCATGTGCTAAGCACATAGAAATATTAAGCAAGCAAGACAGTCCCTGTCCCTTAAGGAGTTACATTTCAATAGAGGAAGGCAACACATAAAATTAGACAGGAAGTACAAGATAGAAAAATGGAACTGTCCAGGAAATGATAGAGTTCCTAGAAAGTTGAGGGGGGGGGAGGAGAGAAAGGGGACAGAATATGGGCAATATGGTGTGGAGTTGGCTAGGAAGCGCTATAAAGGCCTGGTTCAGGGCAAATCAAGGTGAAAACTCATTTAACAAAGCTAGGAATTAAAATTGTTTTGTGTCATCCCAGAGAGTAGAACCAAGAACAATTGGCAAAAATTAAAGAGCAAAACTTTGAAAGTCAGGGGAGAAAAAAAACCCTTCTAATGATTAGGGCTTCTCCAAGGTGGGGTAAGAAATAGTGGGGTCTATATGACTAGAGAGACATGGAATGAACATCTATCAGATAATGAAGTTGTTGTTGTTTGCTTGTTTTGAGGGTTTTTGCAAGGCAGTTGGGGTGACATGACTTGCCCAGAGTCTCACAACTAGTAAGTGTTAAATCTCTGAGGTCAGATTTAAACTCAAGTTCTCCTGACTTCAGGCTGATGCTCTAATCGATCTACCATCTAGCTACCCCTTGTTGCTTTTTAAATGTTGGTTAGGCTGCTTGAACACTGAAACACCTTCCAGATCTCAAATTCTATGTTTTTGTGATCCTCAACTAGATTTTGGGTCAATTCTGGACAATAATGGAATGTGGAACTGAGATGCATCCTAGATAAAGTCTTATATTAATTTACATATCAGGGTTTACCCTTGGGCAGACTGAGGTACATCTTCAGGGCAGCTAAGTAAATAGAGCGCTGGACTTGGGGTCAGAAAGAATCATTTTCCTGAGTCCAAATGTGGATTCAGACACTAGCTGGGTGACCTTGGGTAAATCACTTAACTCTGTTTGTCTCAGTTTTCTCACCTGCAAAATAAGCTGGAGAAAGAAATGGCAAGAAAACCCTAAAACGAAGTCACGAAGAGTTGGAAAGACTGAAGTGATTGAACAAAAGCAACCAAACACCTCACAAGTATTCACTGACCTTCAGGTAGTGGGATAAGGAGAGGAGGATATTTCTTCCACTATGGAACAAGTAGATCTGCTCCCCAAGCTCATTCTATTCTACAGTAGACCTCCTCAGTTCTGAATCTGTACCACAAGGATTAGGATTGAACCACATTTCCAGGAAGACCACTAAGGGATGTTCGATTCAAATCTTTTCATTTTTATTCAATTCAAAAACACTTATCATACACCTACTATGTGTCAAGTATGTATTAAACACCTACTATGTACCAAAGACAAAAATGTAACTGTCCTTGTCCTTAAGGAGTTTGTATTCTACCCGGGCCTGGGGAGGGGGAAAGGGGAAGTAACACATTCAAAAAAGGAAACATAAAAGATGAATAATGTTGTTGTTTAGTTGTGTCTGACTTTATGATCCCATTAGGGATTTTCTTAGCAAAAATATTGAAGTAATTTGCTATTCCCTTTTCTAGATCATTTTACAGATAAGGAAACTGAGGCAAACTTATTAAGTGACTTAATAAGTGTTTGATTTGTACTCAAGAAGTCTTCCTAACTTCTGCCTGGCACTCTATCCATTGTGCCACCTAGTGGCACGATATTACTACAATATTAAAATAGACAATGTTACTATAATCTTTAAAAATACAATGTTACTCTAATGTTTAAAACAAATGCAATAGTTGCAAAAAAGAATACTAAATTGCAAAAAAACATGAAAAAAAACTCTTAATAGGAAGTTGAAGGAAGGTATGGAGTTGAGCTTTTAAAAGCTATAGGGGATCTACAGGGCAGGGAAGAAGAGAGAGAAATCCAGGTATAGGGGAACAGCCTCTGCCTCATTAGAGAGACAAAGAGATGAAATATCACATTTGAAGAGCAGCAAGTAGATTAGTCTGGCCAGCACAAAAAACACTTGAAGAAATATGGACTGGAGACTGAATGTGAAGGACTTTAAATGCCAAACAGGGGAGTTTATACTTTATCGTAGAAGCAATAGGGAGCCACTAAAGCTTCTTGAGCATAGGAGACATGTGGTTAGACTGGTGTTTTAATATCAAATTGGCAGCTGTGTGGATGATGTATTAGAGAGGAAACAGGCTAGATCAGCCACACAGGAAGTTAGTGCAATAAACCCGGCAGGAGGAGAGAGAATCTGAATTAGTTTGGTTGTGTTGTGGTTGAAAGGTTAGATATGTTGGAGAGGATAAGTCAGTGAAACTCTGTTTGCTTGGGCTTAGAAATGGAGGCCTCCCTCACTGTGAACCTTCAAGGGGCTGTGGTAACAAAAGGAGGAAGGTCTTGCTTCCCAGTCACATTCACTCGAATGTCTGCCTCTTCTGCTTACTGCTTGATGATGTTTTTCTTTTATTGGAAAACTTTATAGTTGGCACTCTACTGAGGGAGCACTCTATTGGAACTTGCTTTGAGTCCATGGAGGTGCTGTCAGGAGGCTTACTGATGAGAGAGGATTTATAGCCCATCCTCCAGGGAGGTTGAAGATGTGATAATGTGAATACCACTAGCAATTCAGAGCCACGATAAACAAAGCAAGGAGCATCCCTCATTCTTGTGTGTGTGTGTGTGTGTGTGTGTGTGTGTGTGTGTGTGTGTATTTCCCTTTCCCTCTTTCTCTCCCTTTCTCTCTCACTCTTCCTCTCTCTCCTTCTCTCCTGTTCTCTCTCTCCTCTCTCATTCTTCTGCTCTCTTCTTCTCTCTCTTTCTCTCCCCCTCTCTCCCCTTTTCTCTCTTTCCTTCTCTCCCTTTCACTCTTTCTCTCTCTCATCTTCTTCTCTCTTTTTTCTCTCTCCCTCTATTTCCTTCTCTCCATCTCTCTGTCTCTATGTGACTCTCTGTGTGTCTGTCTTTCTCTGTCTACTTTCTGTCTCTGACTGTCTGTCTGTCTCCCCACCTCCTTGTTCAGTGAATTGATGGCCAAGAAAATTATGTGTAGTAGGAAAATATTAAAGGAGGCAATGGCTCATTTTATCCTGCTCTTTCCTGTTAAGCCAAACTTCATCAATAATAAGAAGTTACATTTATAAAATTCTTTGCAGTTTACAAAGCATTTGGCTCTTGATAATGCTGAGAAGTAGATAATGTAATTATTTCCAAGCTAAGGTATTTGTATTTATCTTAGAAAAAGATTGCAGTAAAGGAGGAATGAATGGGAAAAAAATCCCTTCCAATAGAAAGATGAATGGTTTGACTCTTTATATCCTCAAATATTGGTTTTTTTCTCTTTCCCTCTTCTACTTCCCCCCACCCCCAAGGCTGGGGTTAAGTAACTTGGCCAGGGTCACACAGCTGGGAAGTATTAAGTGTGTGAGACCAGATTTGAACTTGAGTCCTGAATTCAAGGCTGGTCCTCTATCCATTGCGCCACCTAGCTGCCCCTCCCCTTCTACCTTTTTCTGTGGGAGAAGGACCCAAAGTAATATTAGAAATCTAGAATAATATAGAAGAAGGGTGCTGGGAAGAAAACAGAGAAAGGGTAGGGGAAGAGATGAACAATTTTCTTCTCTACATTCTCTAACAATACACACACACACACACACACATACACACACACTAAATAATAACAGAGAGAGACCAGGACTAGCCATTGGTCTGGCAAATGCTATCACTTTTATCTGCCAGATAGAATTGGAATGTGTTTCAGGGTACTGCTTCCAAAGAAAAGAATGAATATTAGATTGTACATTTGTTTCTAAAGATCAACTTCGCTAAATTCAGAGAGATTTGGTTGCAAGTAGATGATTTTCAACTACAGAAGTTCTGAAATTATGTGTAAATTACAGAAGGGTCTCCACCAACTTTCATGTAGGGAGGACCCAAATCAGTAAAATCACAAATAGCTTAGAAATATATGTTTCCACAGGAAAAATCTCATGTGAAGGCTTCCGTGTGAAGCTCAGTCTGGAGGACAGAGCTAATGTCACATAGTAGATATGAATTAGAGTTGTGGTTCTGCCAATGGGTGACCATAATAAATTCATTTAACTTCTTTGAGTTGAACTGTAACAAATATAAGAACAATGGAGTTTATTTCTGAGTTGATTTTATAAGATGCAAAAGTTTTTAACATATCTATATATATATATATCTATATATATATATACATATACATGTATATGTATATATCTATATCTCTCTATATACATATACATTTATGTGTATATATATGTATATATATGTGTGTATATATATATGTATGTATATATGTGTGTGTGTGTATATATATATATATATATATATATATATATATATATATATATATATATATATAAAAGAATAGACAGTGATGAGGGAAACACAAGTTTAGATGCTGGCCACAAGGCAGGAAGAATTAGTTTTGGGAAATCAATAAGAACAGAGGATTGTCTGTTTAATCTGCTTAGTCCTTCTTCCTTCATCCCTTTAAGAAGTCTCCTAAGCTGCAACTTCTCATCTCCTCCCCAGGGCTGCTCCTTCCCAACATCCTTTCTCTTCCAACCAACTCTCCACAATCAGTAACATTCCTCTCTTTTTAGTTCTCTGCTCTTCTCCCACATAAAAGATAATTACAATCTCTCTACTAGCAAGCAGGATGGAGCACTGACAAGGCTTTTCTGATGAAAAAGAAAAGAGCTTAGATCCTCAAACCCCATAGGTTGGGTTAAATGGCTTCCAAGGTCCTGTTAAGTGGGAAATTAATGTAGGTAATACATTCTAGCTTCGTCTTATAGTTTCACATGACAAATAACAAAGTATTGTCCTAGGCAATAGTTCCCTTGTCCAGACACCAAAATTGCCAAGTTATGATTCTCAGCCTCGATGTATAAAATGAAGAGACCCCAATCTTTGCTGATCTTCCTTTGTAGAGTTTTTTTGTGAAATTACATTAATGCAGATGAACCGCAAAATGATTTGTAATCCTAAAGTGCTATCCATGAGAACTATTATTATTATCCCAGAAGGCTTTTTAGTGATGACCTATCTAGAGTTTTTTGAGGGAGAAAAAGTGAAGGGAATGATTCAGTGACATGCTCTTGAGCGCCACACTCAGCCCTTTTCTTGCCCCCTTAATGACATCCCACTGCGGGAGGTAGCCTGGGGTTGATGCCCTCAGTCAATTTAACAGGTTTTTGAGAAGTGAGTACATTATGTATACTCTAGAAGAAAAAGAGGACAGCAGCATGAAATCCTTTACTTTGGGCTGACTAGTGAAATGTTCACCCCACCCAGATTTAAGATTTGCCCTTGGGCTAAAAACCTGTTCATTAGTGACAAGTTTCCTAGAAGAAAAACTGTCAGAAAGGAGCAGAACAGGGGAGTCTGCTCAGTGTGCTCTCAAAATCCAATGCCAGAAGAGTCAATTGGAAGTGCTACCCATGAAGACAGGCTCAAAAAAGGAAGAAAGAAGTCATTTAACTTAGGGGGGCGAGGGGAGAACCCCAGTTCTCTTGAGGTATCTTTAGGCACACAAGGAGAGAGTACAGAGCTTGGGAAGGACACAGACTGTAGAACAACTGGATTTAATGTGTGAGTTTAGGGTGTGCAGAATAAATCTCTTTGGGTTATGGGTTATTATGTTGAAATCAGTACTCAAAAGGGAAGACAGAATCTGAAAGAAAAAAAAAAAAAAAAAAAAGAATGAGACATCCCTTGAAACCTGGAATGTAAAGGAGAATTGTCAGCTCTCCTGGGCTCAGTTACCAAAGTGAAAGAAATCATTTGCAAGTCCATTGGAGGCTTTAAGTATAGTAAGCAATACTCTCTTAGTTTGACCTCCTTGAGGATATAACTAAAGATAGACTAGACTATTATGACCCAAGTTGGAAAAACAACTTAAATAAAATTTCATTACATGCTTAAGAATATAGCCAGGAGAAGATATTCATGTTCTAAAGCCATAATTTGGAGCTCTTTTGAAAAACCAATAGAATCACAGAGCTCAGACTGATGAACAATCACTGGTTAACTCATCATTTGATTTAATATTTCTTTCTTTAATCTTGTCTCCAACCACACTCATTCAAAAATCTTTTGCCAGCAAAGATGCCTTAGTGGAAATGTGTTGGCCTCTCAATAATCCAACCAGCTGTGATATATCCCTCGGCCAGCCCAGGAAAGTGTGAACATCAAAGGCCATTGGGACCACTTTGCACTTTAAGGTTATTCAGCATTAGTTCAGGGTTCAATTGAGCTTGAGAGCTTGAAATTTCTGAAGTCCCTTTTCAGTTGCTACCCCTAGACCATGTAGCCTTCCACAGGGAAAATGTGAGGATACCCCTAGTATGACCTCACCCTAAAGCCCATTCAGTGTTTGGTGAGTCTCTGTCTTGAACTGCTATGGCATGAGAAGTCCCACCCATCCTTGTCACTCACTTCTGGCTCACTGTCTGGTCTGCTCTACCTCTACACTGGCTACTTTGCTCCTACTGTATAGCCTCCTTCCACGTCTCCTTTTTTTCCCTTATTAGAACATAGTTATTATTTTGTTTTGTTTTGTTTTGTTTTATTATTTCCTTGATTAGAATGTAAGCTTCTTTAGGGCAAGAACTTTTTCTGACACAGTTCTCTTTTATAGTCCTGACTCAGTTTTCCCTAAATTGTCCTGCCTTGGTTTCAAGTTGTTCTGCTCAATTACCCCTCCCTCCTAATCATGATGATCCAGATAAGGAGAAAGACCTTCTATCTATCATTAGAATGTTGGGTTCCTCTCCCCATTCCGACTTATCATAATGCTGGATGCCCCATTCTGTAATCCCAATTATCAGATATCCCCCATGCCTCCCCTCACCCTGTCAGAACTAGATTTAGTCCCATGTTCCTGAGCTTAGCACTCTGACTCTGCCCCTACCTTGGTCTACCCCCTGTATCTGAGCCATGTATATATATATATATATATATATATATATATATATATGTCATTGAGAACTCACATTGTTTGCTGGATTCTTGGAGATGATAGTCTCATCCAGTCCTGGGACCAAACTATGGATACATTTGGTCCCAGTAAATCTCTCCCTTTCAAATAAAACATTAAATACTCTCTAATCTCTATCTTGCCTCAGTTTCTCCGGCATTACAAACTGTGTGGTTTTCTTTTCTTTTCTTTCTTTCTTTTTTTTTTTTTTTTTTTTTTTTTTTTTTTTTTTTTGTATCCACAGAGCTCAGCATAGTGTCTGGTACATAATAAGTGCTTAATAAAACCTTAATAGATTCTTTTAATTCATTCATTCATCCTTCAAATAATGCTATGATATTCCCTGAAGATAATTAAAAATGATGCAAGTTTGTGGTTTTTTTAATCCTTGTCACATAGAGCTGTTTCTATGTAGGGGGAGAAAATGGTATTTCTAGCAATAATAGTACCTATTGAACCAATTAAAATCCCAAACTTCTCCTCACAGTCTAACTTTAATAACTATAAAGACTATAGTTATTAGAGATAAGTTATTATAAATCTAAGATCTAAGAATTTTTTTAAAAGCTATTTTGATATCTTTAGCAAGGCAACTGCAAGTTCACTATGCAACACACATGGTCAAGAACTCAATTCAAATACAGCTTCAGATACTCTCTAGCTTGTGACTTTGGGTAGGTCACTTAGATTTAGTTTCTTCAACTCTAAAAGGGGGATAACAGCACCTATTTTTCAGAATTGCTGTGAGGAGAAAATGAGAATCTCTGTAAAAAGTTCTTAGTGTCTTGACTGGCATATAATTACATGTGTGCCTTTATAACTATACAAATTACCTTCTCCTTCCCTTTTATTTCAATATGGTTGGTTTCCTTCCTAATCCTATATACTCTAAATATTTGAAAACATTATTCTGAGAAGGAATTCAAAGATTTTAACAGACTACCAAAAGAGTCCTTAGCACAAAAAAGATTGATAATCTTTTTGCCTTAGAGAAATATTCTAAGATGATTAGGTATAGATATTGGTACATTTATATTGGTAGAAGAAGGTTTCTTACCAGACAATGAAATTACAGAGCTATTGAGGGGATTCTTAAAGAAAATATCAGGATGATAGAAATAACAATAATAGTAATAGAAACTCAAGAGGCAGTGTCCTTAGACTCAGAAGATGGATTCAGGAACTACTTATAATCTTATTCAACATCACAGCTATTTACATCTCTTTTAGTCTCAGTTTCCATTATCTATACAATGGAAATAATCATTTCTATACAATCATGCTTGTTATAAATCAAATAAGAAAACATGTGGAAAACATATTAGAAATTGATCTATGAAAATGTTAATGTTTTGGCTCTTCAGTGGATATGGGAACTCATCAATGTCAGAGCTCCCCTTAATGGTACAGATCTCACCCCCTCCATACCTGCTTGTTCGTGTTCTCCTATAAATCCTATACCCAATATGCTGAGGGCTATCCTCTGAGACTCTAAACACTGAATGAATACCAGTGGAGCATGTGGACTACCTATAGTTTATCCCTCCCTCTTGCCACATGACCAGCCTGCTTCCTTTTCTAGTCATAAGTGTCCCTGAAGGTATCCTTTATGTCTCTTCTTCTATATAATTCTTCATTGTGTAATAATGGTACATCCTACCTCCTTCATGCACTTCTCCATTGCCTTTTCATTCTTAGAGCTGTGCATGATTCACACAGCAACACTACGAGAAGAAATGATGTTTAAAAAGTAAGCCTGTATATAAAAATAAAGTATCATTATGATCCCAAGATCATCTGTAGTACAAAAGCCTGTGATTTTAATACCTATATTCTTTCAGTGATGCTATATGATTCTAAATCATGAAACATCACTTTGACTTCAGAAGAATAAAAAAAAAAAATTTCAGGCGACTCGAGCTCAGTTACCCATTAGTGCTTTCATTGGTTACATTACTGTAGTTTTCACCCATATTTCTCTGAATTCTTCATATTTGTCATTTCTTACAATGCAATAATATGCCATTACTTTTAAGTACCACAATTTGTTCAGCTATTCTCCCGTTGGTAGGTATTTGTTTGCAGGTATTTACTATCCCATAAGAACAAAGCTAAGTATGTTGTGGTATAAACAGAGCCCTTCCTTCTATTTCTACTCTCATTGGGGAACAGGATATAAACAATTTAGGGACTTTTCTCAAAGAGTTACTTATTGTTTTCCAGGGCAAGAAAAATAAATTATTTAAATTTAAAATTTAAATTATTTTAAAATTTTATTCCATCCCTTTCTTTAACATTACTTTTTTTTTTTATGACATTGCTTTCCCTCATTTTCAGACCATCTAAATTTTTTTTCTATGGTGAGATAAGAAGAATCTGGCCTATTTCTATAGTTGTTCATAGTATGTTTATACTCTGCAGGCTTGTGAGATACAATACTTAAAGTTGCTCCCTAATCATATTGCACTTCCTGTCCCATCATTCCCTCTAATGAACAGAATAAATCTGAAAGCATGCACACAACTGTAAGAAAAAGAGAATCAAATCTGTGTAACAGCAATGAAAATAGCGACAAAAGTGATTAATTGTTTGTTTTAATGAAGTGACTGGCATTTAATAAGCTATTGATCCCCTCTAGCATTGACTAAAATTGTTGAGGGGGAAGTATGGCAAAACAAACAAACAAACAAATAAATAAATAAAGATCCCACCATACCAATTCATATCATGTAATATTGATTAAATATGAATTAATATATTGAGCTTTTAATATTCTACCATTTCAGGGCCAGAATGGATCTCTTGATTAGTATTGACTTCTCCAACATCCATCCAAAGTAATTATAAAGGCAGAATTTGAGATTAAGAACAATGAATCCTTTAGTGTGACCCTGAAAAGTCCAGTGGCAAAAGACCTTTAGGAAATTACATTGCTGACATGTAGTTGTGGAAAAGAAACACTCATTGATAATGAATCATCTTTCTCCACTTCTCAGTGGATGAGAATCAGAGTCTTACAGTGTCACTCACTTGATAGGATTGGGTGAAGAGAGTTCTGCAGAGTATTATTTGTTTTCATTGGTTTTGGAATCAGAACATGGCATTGACATTAAGCACCATTTTTTTTGCTCCTAGTGCAAATTCAGTTGTGGATGGCTGAGATGACCATATGGAGGAAGACAATCTTACCACTTGTCTCCAAAAGTATCATGCAGATATCCCTCTAAAAAGATCCTTTCCTCATTTCTTTAGAAGATGGTTCTTACACACACACATAAACAGAGAGGGGGGAAAGGGAGGGACAGACAGAGAGACAGAGAGAAGGAGGGAGAGAGACAGAAACAGACAGACAGTCAGAGGGTGAGAGAGAGAGAGACAGAAATGCTGATAAAGAAGTCTCTTGGGGGGTCAGGATCCTGGGGATAGAAGCTAAGGACATTGACATGAAAAGATACATGAGATAAGGGGTGGGGAATGTAGTTGCTATGGAAAGGAAGACTTCTCCACTCATGTATTCATGCTCTTTAGGGCAAAGTCCTACCGAAGTAGGAGTCCTTGCTTATGAATCTTCTGTCCTTTATGCTTGGAATGTCCTTCCCATCACCTCTCAATTTAAATATCATATCTTCACTTCTTTTTACATTCCTTTCTCCAGCCGCTAGTACCTTTAAGGCATAGAGGCTAAAGACATCAGGGTGAGACCACAGGGATTGGTAACCTCTCTGCTCTTTTCCCAGTCATGTGGTTTGCTCAGGTTCAGTTCTGAGGAAGATTGACTTCTCCCTTTGAGGGAGAAGTAAGGTTCCCTCATTCTCACACTCATTGGCTGACCAAACCCTTGGTGCCAGCCTACAGCCAGGCTACAACCACAGCCCCTCAGACCTTTTTACTTGTAAGATCATCTGCTAAAAGAAAAGGGAGACAAAAAGAGAGGCAAGGAAACCAGATGCCCCTGAAGCAAGACTGTCCTTTGCAAGGAGGGATGGTGGGATCGACACTGAACCAGGACAGAGAAGAATCATTATCATCTAGTCATAATAGGAATTATATCTTATCATTTGGATAACTAGAGCCCAGAAGAAAGCCAGTTGGGAACTTTATCCTCTTTCTAAAAGTCCCTTGAATCCTTCATGGAAGTTCAGCAGCCACTAGAAGCTGGTCTTCATGGTCAACCAGAAATGAGCAGGAAATATTTGATCATGTTTCGTATGACCCATCTACATATGTCCATGTCTCTCTACCTAGACTATAAGTTCCTTGAGGATGAAATTGTGTTTACTTTTTAATTCTTGTATCCCCAGTGGTCCATGACAGATGTTTGATAAATGATTGTTTGGTTTGTTGAAATGTAAATGGTGCTGATTATAATTTTGAAAAGATAGGCTGATGACTATCCAAGAATGAAAGGATTTAAGGAGCAGGCTATGTTGACTTCAGGCTGTGCAGAACAGATTTTTTTTCCAGTTTTGCTATCATAGAAATAAACACTGCATTGATGATAAACTTTCATA
This sequence comes from Sminthopsis crassicaudata, assembly GCF_048593235.1. Taxonomy (NCBI): domain Eukaryota; kingdom Metazoa; phylum Chordata; class Mammalia; order Dasyuromorphia; family Dasyuridae; genus Sminthopsis; species Sminthopsis crassicaudata. Next base: position 54,317,843 of record NC_133622.1, read on the forward strand.
GTTTTTTCAAGGAATTACCTGAAAAAAAAAACAATGTTCATTTTCTTCCAATTTTCAGACCACATTTTAGTATAGTTATATTAAATTTGACATAGCACAGACCTCAGAATCTGAGAAATCACACATGGGGTAATTGTCAAGAGTTCTTTCTCCTAAATATAGGTCTCTGTGTGTGAATGATTTAGCATGTCCCTTCATCACAATGAAGTGCCTCCCCCAGATTTGGAATGTGCTTCCTACCATCATTATTTGTTGCAATTCTATCTATATTTTCAAGGACTAAGTTGAGTAGTACCTCCTTCATGAAGTCTTCCCAGGTAACCTATTTTGGAAGTGATTTCTCTGTTGTAGGTACTTTCCTAAGCTTCATAATATTGACAGTTAATATTTGTCCACAAGTTTGCCAAGTGTTTAACAAAATACATTAATTCTCACTTGTTCCTCACAACCCATTGAGAAAAGTTATGTCATCAACATTTTAAAGATGAGGCAACTGAGACACAAAGAGTTTAAGTGATTGTCCATTATCACTTAGCTGGTGTCAGAAACAAGATTCAAAAGTCTCTTCTCACTGCAAGCTTAACCCTCTTTCCAATATATCATGAAAGTCATGGCTTTGAGTTTAAATTTGGGGATCTGCTACTACTGTATTATGCTGGACTTGTACTTCGGATTTCACTTCCTTCATCTGTAATGTATGGGGATGGAACTAGATGAGTTATGATAAGTAAGGAGCTGGAGAACTTGTAAGCTATGGCTTTTTTTGCACCCTAAATTCTGAAAAATTTTGTTGACAGGATGAGTAGTGAACCTTTAGAAAATAACATGATGATGAGGAAGAGTCAGTCTGGCTTTGTCCAGAATAGATTATATCAGACCATCCTTATTTCTTTTTTTGCTTAGATTTTACCTCAGCATTTGATAAAGTCTCTCATATTGCTTTTTTGGGTGGGGAAATATGGAGAGATGTGGGTTAGGTGTTAAACCAATTATATAGATTCAGAGCTCAAAGAGTAGCAAGCAATGATTCCATGTCAACTTGGAAAGAATCTCCAGGGAACACCCTGGAAAGCCGTACTTGGCCATATGCTGTAGAGCTTCTTTTAATCAATGACTTGTTTAAAGGCATAAGTGTCCAAAGTTGCCAATGACATAAAGCTGAGAGAGAGAGCTAACATATTGAATGACCAGAGTCAGGATCCAAAAGGTCTTTAGAGGATAGAAAATTAGGTTGAAAATAATAAGATGCAATTCAATAGAGATACATGTAAAGTCTTGCCCTTGGATTAAAGGCATCGATTTCAGAAGTACATTGTTAAATGAGCCATTTTTCTGAAAATTATCTACTTGTAGGGAGTGATTAGTGAACTACAATCTCAATATGCCAGCATGGTGATATGGCCAAGTGCTTAGCACATAGTAGGTACATGATAATTTTGTATTGTTTGAATTAAGTGTTTGAATTAAGTTTGAATTAAGTCCCATTGAACTCTGCCTTGTTCTGACAACATCTGGAATATTGTGTTCCATTTTAGAAACCATGTTTTAAGAAGAGCATAAGCAAGATGGATGGTGAAGTACATGAAGAATGTGCCCTATGAGTTTTAGCTGAAAGAGCTGAGGGGATGTATCTCAAAGAAGAGAAAAATTATAAGCCACGAACATAGCTTTAAAGTACCGTCATATGGAACAAGGATTGTATTTTTCAATTTGATCCCAGAGCTTAAGTCTAAAAGCAACTGTTGGTAGTTAGAAAATATTACATTTGAGTTTGATAGAAAGAAAAACTTAATAATTAGAGCTACCCCCAAATGGAATGGGCTTCCTCAGGAAATAGTGGTTTTTCTCTCACTAGAGGTCTTTCAAGTTAGCTAATTCCTACTTGAATGTTTTATAGTGGGGATTCCTTTCCAGATGTGGATTAGACTAAATGGATTAGACAAAGAGGTCCTTTCCATTTCTGAAATTCCAAGATCCCTAAGATCCCTCTTCTTACTAGGTCTTATGATAATGACACTATTCATATCTTTTTGGGCAACTAAGTGGTCCAGTGGGGAGAGCTGTAGGCCTGGAGTCAGGAAGACCTGATTTCAAATTCAACCTTGGATACTTACTAGCTGTGTGACCTTGAACAAGCCAAACCTGTTTACTTCAGTTTCTTCCTCTGTAAAAAGCGGATAATAATGACATCTACTTCCCAGAGTTGTGAGGATCAAATGAGATAATAATTGTGAAATATTTAACACAATTCTATCGACAATAACTACTCCATAAATGTTAATTATCATTATGCTGCCTCTTTTTTTTTTTTTTTTCTAGATTCTAAGTTCCTCGAGACCAGGGAAAGAGGATTATTTATTTTTAAAATTTCTTTCAATGTTTATTATGATGACCTATACATGTTTGTTCATGATAAATATTTGTTCAATGAAAGAATGAATTTGATGTCTTTTGACTATGGAATAATAAGATAGATTTTTATCCTGTAGGAGAAAGTCTCTTTACTAAGATCTCCTTTTTTCTTTTGGGCCAGACTGTGAGTTCATCTTTGTAGAAAGCTCCCACTGGGGAAGCTCCTTCCAGTGCTATGAAGGAGCAACTTTTGAGCAGCTTGTGATCATAGATGCTTTCTTGGAAAAACTGAGAGGTTGAGTGGCTTTCCCAAGATCACAGAGCTATATGTCACAGGCAGAACTTGAATCAAGGCCTTTAGAACTCCAAGGGTGGTTCCTTTTCCACCAAGCAAGTTGGCTTATGTGAGTGTTTTCTCTTATTTTTCTAACAGGCTTGATGTTTCTATAGCACTGGGAATTCTACCTATCTGTTCATTCATTTAAAGCTTCTCCCAAATTTAAGTTCAATGTGGGGAGGGACATTGTCTCATTTAAACTTTTTTTCTTTCTTCCCTCATTCTCATTTTAAAATGCTATATACTTGATAAATGGTTGCTGGATCATAAGGAGATTCACACTTTGTAGAGGAAGGTTCCACGTTTCCAGGTGCTTGAGAGCTCCATTGCCCCCCCAGAGCATGCACTCCTGTCTTGAATAGTTGCCAGTGTCCACATATAGGCTCTATGTGAAGTAGTGTGTGTGTGTGTGTGTGTGTGTGTGTGTGTGTGTGTGTGTGTGTGTGTGTGTGTGTGTGTGTGACAGAGACAGAAACAGAAAAAGAAAAAAGGAAGGGAAGAGAGAGGGAGGGAAAAGAAAAGAGAGGGAGTGAGGGAGAGAAGAGAGAAAACGATAAGAGAGAGACAGAGACAGAGAGAGAGAGAAAAGGGGAGGGAAAGGGAAAGAGACAGAGAAGGAAATAGAGGAAGAAAGAGAAATAGAGAAAGACAGAGGGAGGGAGAAGGAAAGAGAGGGGGAGGGAGAGACAAAAAGAAAGAAGGAAAGAGGGAGGGAGGGAAAAAGAAAGAGTGAGAAAGGAAAAGACAGAGACAGACGGACACAGACACACAGAGAGAGACACACAGAGGCAGAGACAAAGAGAGTTCACATGACACTGAAAGACACAGAGGGAAGACTGCTAGATGATTTGAGTCATAGTACTAGCCTTCAGTCCCAGTCTTGCCATTTACTGTAATGAACTGTGTGACCTTGGACAAACTAGAACATCTTTAGGCTCGTTTCCCCTTCTATTTAAAATAAAAAGGATGGCCTTGATTACTTAAATGTGTTTTCCAACTCTGTTTCTGAACTTACAAATCCAGTATAGGGCATTGCCTTCACATTGAGTGAAAATAACAAATTATGAAACTGAGAGTTACAGATGCAAGAGTATCTGTGGACAGAAGGTGGTTGGGTGTTTTTGGTGATGGTGGTTGTTTTGGGAGGGTTTGAGAGAGGGCATATTTTATTATGCCTTTTGTTTCTACCGTTATTTCCAGAAATAGCACTTCTCCCCTATCCTCGCCCACAGGTTCCCATACCATTAAAAGCAGTTAAGAAAGCTCTTGGCTTTGATAACTTATTCAGCATTGTACACCTATGACTGTAATAAACTCTGAAGGGCTTTAGGATAGTTTGCCTCACAACATATGAAGATCAGTAAGAGTTCTCAGCTCTCTCAAGGTGCTTCCTAAAATGTGTCCACTCCTAGCAGAGGTTAACAACACCTTAGCACTTAAAACAGTGATCCGTTGACAAGGTACTGAAATGAAAGGCTTTGGGAAAGGGTTGCAAGGGGATGCTGGGGGAATGCAGGGAGGAGGAAGCAGACAGGGGAAAGGGCAGCCAATGGGGGCATGGAGACAGGCTTTGCATTTGTCATGGTTTTGCCCAACCTGCATCAGTAGCACCTGCCCCAGTGGTCTTTTAAAAGCCCTAACACCAGAAGAGCATAACCTTTTCTGTCTTGGATTGCTTTGGCAATGTGGTAAAGTCTGTGGAGCCTTTTTTCAGAATAATGTTTTAAAATGTAAAAAAAAAAAAAAGCAAAGGGTGAGATGTAAAGGATATTTATTATATCAATATACAGTTATTAAAAATTTTTAACAATCAAAGCAAACAATTAGACATTGAAGGGATGCCTTCAATTGGGGAATAGCTGAACAAGTTGCGAGTACAAGATTATGAAAAAGTACTATTGTTTCTAAGAAATGATAAGCAGGATGCTTTCAAAAACAACAACAGGAGAAGAACTAAACAAACTGATTCAAAGCAGAACCAGAAGAATATTGTACATAGTAGCAGTAACATTATATTGTTCAATTGTGAATGACAACTATTATTCTCAGCAATATGATCCAAGACAATTCCAAAAGATTCGTCATGAAAAAGTTATTCACCTCCAGAGAGAAGAACTGATAGAGTCTGAAATCAGAGCCAAAGTATACTCTTTTTTAACTTTGTTTTTCTTGGTTTTTGAGTTTATTGGGTTTGGGTGTGTGTGTGTGTGTGTGTGTGTGTGTGTGTGTGTGTATGTGTGTTTTGTGTGTGTGAGAAAGACATTTCTTTTGCAACTTGGCTAATATGGAAATAAGTTTTACTTGATTGCCCAAGTATAATCTATAGCAAATTGCTTGTCTTTTCAAGGGAGGGGGAGGGGACAAAAGAAGGGAATGAATTTGGAATGTACATTTTTTTAAAAAACAAATATTAAAAAAATTTTACATGTAACTGAGAAAAAAATACCTAAAAGAAAACAAAACCAACCAAATTCATGGATGTGAGATTAAGAATTCCTATAATTTAATCAGCCACTAATACAAAACTAGCATCCTTTTGCACTAACACAGAAATGGGGAAAGAAGTACTGTGACCTTTGGCTATAGTGTAGGTTAGTGGAAAGACCATTGGATAGGGAATCAGTAGAGCTGAATTCAGATCCTATTACTATACCTTATTAACTTAATTGGGGAAGCCATTGTTCTCTTTCACCTATTAAATAAAAAGATTGGTCCTCTAGAATTTGGGGCTTCTTAAACTTTTTCTTCTCATGACCCCTTTTTACCTGAGAAATTTTTATGTGACCCTGGGTAGATACATAGATGACAGATGGACGGATAGATAGATACAGATATAAAAGAGATATACAGATCAAACATTTACTGATTTTTTGACCTCTACATTCAGATATTAGTTCCCCTATGTGGTCAGGAACCATAATTTAAAACTTGGGCTCTAGATGACCTCTAAATGAGTTTCCTTCCAGCTCTGTGATTCCATCCTTTTTGGATATGGGAACTATATACTTCTTAGGCTGCCAGGATGCTGCTAATTAAAAACGATGCATGTTTTACCTGCAAACTACACCTTGTTTATTCCTAGAAATATAAGCTCCTGATATTAGTCCTCCTAATGATGTTTCTGAATGCCTTTCTCTGATTTCTACACACTTCAATGCTTTTACTCCTGTTTTGCTAAAGAATCTCACATGCCTTCAATTCTTCATTTTAAATAGGGAAGGGGAGAGTCCATTTGTTCCATGGCTAATGTACAAAATATCTGTGGACCAATTGCTGAACACTTCAGATTTTTATTCCCTTTGAATTAAACCATTTTTTAAAAATGAAGGTTCTGTGCTGACACGGTGGCCCACGCAGCTGAGAAGTGGTATCTCTGGACACGAAGTGCTACTTCTTGTCAAGATCTGAATCTAAACGTGCCCGTTGGGAGGCTTTATTTTTATTTTTATTTTTATTGTAGAGCCTCTAAAAACCCATTGTTGCCTTATGCTATGTAACCACTACTTATCCTGGATTGATCCATTCTGCAAGAGGGAGGTGGGAGGTGGGAGGCTTTATGAAGACTGAGAGTCAGTCTTAGACTGGTGAGAAAGTAACCTTTTAATTATCTTTTCCATGCTGGCATCCTAAGCTTCTTTGTGGCGGCCTCATTTCACAGTGGCCTGCTCCACGGCTGTCATTTTCCCAGTGTCACTCAAGCGGGTATAAAAAATGATTGCTTTTATGGCTTGTATTTGGGAATTTGTCAAGGTTTCACATTTATAGAAGCCTCGGAGCATTGGCCTAATGGGCCATAATTTGGTGTTTAAAGGGATATCGATGGGCAACCCACAGGGGCCCAGGGTGGCTTTTAGTGATTACATCCTTAGGCCTGCCAAAGAAATCACCCTCCTTTATTTCGGCTGCAATAAACCTTGACTGTCAGAAAACTCCAGCCCAGGTTTCTGAGAACACTGCAACCTGAAGTGGAAGGAAGAAGAAGAAAAACAACTGGTTACGGCTCATATGACCTGGATATCATGGAGGGCAGGGAAAATGGAAGAATTTAAGTTCTATTCCCCTAAAATGCATCTCAGGTGTTAGCACATCCTGGTTTTGAAAAGATCTAGATTTATGGGCTTCTGTGTGATCTCTGCCAGGCACTCACAATTATTAGAGATGCAGGTGCCAAAGCTGCCTTTAGATAATATGATGAGATGTAATAGAAAGAATCTCCTGGAAAGACCTGGAAGAGAAGTTCTAATCCCAGTTTTGCTGTCACATCAGGATGGAAATAAATAAATCATTCCTGAATCTTTAGCTTCTTTATCTGAAAAATGAGACATTGGACCAGCTAATTCTTAGCATTCTATGAGTTTGAATGTTCTGTAATATTAGGATCTCAAAGCACTTAAATGGCTTTTTTAAAGAAAGAATTTTATGGAACAGTTAGACTACACACCTATAATCCACTTCCAGCAGCCTCCTCATTGTTCCTTGTACAAACACTCAATCTCCAGACTCTGAACATTTTCAGTGACTGTCCTTCATGCCTGAAATGTTCTCCTTCCTCACTTCTCTCTCCTCACTCCCTTCAAGTCTCAACTAAAAGTCCATCTTCTTCAAGAAGCCTTTCCCTGACTTCCTTAATATTAGCATCTTCAGTTTATTCATATATATATTTTATTCATATATAATCATTTGCATGTTATCTCTCCCACTAAACCATTCTTAAAAACAATGACCATTTCTTAAAACTTTCTTTGTATCCCCAGTCCTTTGGAACAGTGCATGGTGCTGTAAATACTTAATAAATGCTATTGTCTGACTGATACTTCATTGGGACTCAGGGGGTTTCAAGCTGGAAGATCACAGAGTCCTAGATCTTTCATTTGGCAGATTAGAAAATGAAGAAGGGTTTGGGGGTGACTTTTAAGATCACACAGTTTATAAGGACAGGTTTGAATGGGGTTTTTCATCTGAAGAACTCAAACTCAGGTTCTCTGAAAATCTTGCAATCTTTCCCACAATGCCCACACATTCTAAGATCTCTTGAGCCTTAAAGCACCTAAGTGAAAAAAAAAAAAAAAGAAAAATGAATTCTACAGAGATGCCCACACATTCGAGACTACACATATTATTCACAGCCAAGCTGGATTCAGTCCTCTTGCAAACATAGAACACCACCACTACATCATATTTTCATTGTCCAAAATTTTTTTGGCATCCTGCCCCTTTCTGGACACCCTTATGGTTTCATTAATATGGACCCTCTATTAGTCTAGTAAGAAAGTAGCCAAATTCTCAAATATAATCTGTGTTCTTGGTGGTGATGTGGGCAGAGATACAACTAGTGTGAGAATCTGATTCTTTGGCTTTGCTCAGACTGTCCCATGTGCCCAAGGAGGAATGGGCTCCCTGCTTCCTCTCTGTTAGGCTAGAGCAGTGCTTTTCAAAGTGTGGTCTGGGTAACAGGGAGCTACAGATTCAAAATTAGTTTTTTATTTCTAATATAGTAAATATCTAGAAAAATAATCCACATAATTTGGACAGATCTCCAATGATTTTTAAGAGTATAAAGGAATATTGAAAACAAAAGTTTGAGGACCACTGGGCTAGAGAGTCCCTTCAAAATATAGCTCGTGGGGCTTCTGCCATGGGAAACCTTTTCTCATTCCTGAGGTTATTCAAACTCTCTCCTTATTTAATGTTTCATAAGAGGCATTGTGGTATATTGGAGAGTGAGCTGGACTAGGACACTATTTCTGTGACGCTGGCCACATCTTACTTTCTCTCTGAGTTTCCTCATCTCTGAAGTGAGGGAGTCATACTCAATGATCTTTGACTATCCATCTATTATCTTTTTTCCCCCTGAGGCAATTGGGGTTAAGTGACTTGCCCAGGGTCACACAGTTAGGAAGTTTGAGATCAGATTTGAACTCAGATCCTTCTGATTTCAGGGCTGATCCGCTATCCACTGCACCATCCAGCTGCCCCATATGTCCATCTATTATCATATGTATGCATGTATCTCCACAGTGAAATGTAAGCTCCTGGTGGTCAGAGGTTATTTTTTATTTATTTTGTCCTTGTATCTCCTATACCTAGCACCTGCTAGGTACATAGTAGCTGCCTAATAGATGTGTAGTTATTTTGTATGACACATAATAATTGACTGATTGTCAAATTAGATCAGACTGATGTATGGGGCTTTGCCCCAGGGCACAAATATGGCGGCATGCTTCCTTCCCATGTCCTATTGCCTTGTGACCGTGACTCCCACCTCTAGGGCCCCATCACCCTCCGGGACCCTCATCTCTCTCTACTCCTCCCTTCCACCCTCTGGAGACAGGTAACAGTCTTCCTGGGCCATGGACAGCTCCCTCTCCCAGCATCACTACCCAGGCCCCTGCCCACCCAGCAGCCACCCCCACCCGAAGCTGCCTCAGGTGAGAGCTGGAAGTGTGCGTTACATAAGCGTGCACCTTCCCCTCAGCTGCTTTCCTTGTAAATCACCTGGTTTGGCCCTAGTCTCCGTGGCCCTGCTGGTGTTTATTACAGCTGGTCTTTCTTTCCCCTCAGTATGTCTCCGCTTAGCTGGTGTGTATTTGCTCAGCAGGCGATTTCTCTGAAGTGACCTCGGCAGCCCTGGAGATTGATGGCGGCTGGTACTTTCATTATGTCTCAGTGCTGCCTCGTGAGCTCACTGCATCTGTCAGAGGGAGAACAGAATCCTTCCCAGAATAAGCCTCCAGTCTTCTCTTTGAACATATGTTCTTGATTACACGAGAAGAGGAAAGTCTCTTCGTTTTTCCCCATTTGGAGGTTAAAGTGGAGGGTTTGTCTAAAAACAGATTGCAGTAAATTGTGGGTTTATTTGAACAGTATGTCAACATTATTTACTTGGGTGGGGGGGAGAATTCTCAAATTGATAGGTTTCTTTTAATTACCTCATCCTGAAAGCTGCTTTCAACAAACAGCAAATATTTCAGAAGCCATTTAGATAAGTCTGGAAATGCTGAATTACTGGAAACCCGCCGAGAATAATACCTTTGAAAATGTTTCCCTAGTTCTGAATAGAAGAAACCTTGGTTCAGAAATAGCTTGTCTTGAACTAAATGGAGTAGTGCCTTCTGTAATCCAACTGGCCTCCTGGCTTCCCTCTCAGCAAGGCCTGGGAGAGCCGAGGGATGGGACTGAGGGCTGACTATCACCTCGGAGAAAGGGGACTCGGGGGCCAGGGCTACAGTCACAGCACAACGGTGTCTTTGGGTCTCACTGTAAAATTCACTGCCTCCTGTCTAGGGGTCTGCCCATAAAATCCAAGAGAAAGGCGCTTCAATAAGCTGGAAAATTGGGGGAAGCCAAAGAATGAATCTATATTATTCGAGACAAGATATATCTAGTTGATAAATGAACTAAGCCTAACCCCACTTAAATTAAATATATCCTGGAATCATACATTTTAGAACTTTCAGGAAATTTAGGGGTGATCAAGCACAAACAATTCTTTTTATAATTGAGGAAAGTGAAGTTCAAAGAGATTAATGACTTCCTCAGTTCTCATAACAATTTGCCTGGAACAAGATTTGAACTCAGTACTTCTTGCCACCAAACTTTCCAGTCAGCTGCCACCTTCTCTTAAATTCTTTCTAAATCTCCTTCAGTCATTCTCACTCTCTCTCCTCAAAATTACTTTGCATATATTTTGCATTAGTTTTTTCAGTGTTTATTTTGTATCCTATAATAGAATAAAAAATCCTTAAAAATGTGACAATTTCATTGGTTTCTTTACATCCCCTCCTTAGAACCTAGCCCAGTACTCTGCACACAGTAGGCACTCAAATGGCTCTAAAATGTAATTAACTCACAATTTGATAGCATTGTACAATCACAGACATATTATATATTTTATTTCTTTTGATCTTCATCGTGAAGTGGTACCCATTTTAAAGATGAGAAAATGGGACTCAGATAATAAGTAGTAAAAGCAGAATTCTAACCTAGGTCTTCTAACTTTGATTTTCTTAACTTAATCTAAGTAAAAGAGATTATCTTTCAAGTAGAACAGGGGTCCTCAAAGTGTGGTCCAGGGACCTGAGGACTCCCTGACATGCTTTCAGTGATTCTATGAGGTTAAAATTATTTTCATTATAATATGAAGATGGTTTAATTTGTAATGTGATAACAATGGATAGCTATAACCCACATGAACAAAAACTGGGGGAAGGTATCCTTAATACATTTTTTTAAATGTAAGGAAATTCTGAGAATGAAAAGCTTGAGAACCACTGGTATAGGGCCATCTATAGGATATTGAATTGGAGCAAGTGGTCTGGGTCTTAGGTTTGGGGGATTTCCACCTTATTGTAGGAACTAAGATTAATTTGGGAGTTACCTGGGAAAGGGAAAGGGAGATGAGAGAGCAAGAAAGGACTTTAGAAGTCATATAGACCTACTCTCTCATTTTTTATAGGCAAAATGATTGACTGGGCTCAGAGCACTTTCTAATCCAAATAAGAAGACTGTGATATTAAGGAGCACTTAATTCAGAGGATGTGAGTCCAAATTTCACTTCTGTGTGATTTCAGGCAGTCATGAACTAGTCTAGGCTGATCTGAAAAGTAAGGAGGTCAATGAGCCTCTTGCTCAAATTCACAAAACTAATTAATGGATTTGAACTCCGGATCTTTAGCACCAAATTCAGCTCTTTCTTCTATACTACTTTGTCTGAAGCAGTGTTATATCTAAAAATATATCTATTATATTCTATCTAAATATCTAAAAATATCTAAAAAATGAGCAACCAGCCCTTCCATACGTATGCCCCATACTTACTAGTCTTTTTTTGTGTGACTTTTTTTTCCTTCTATTTTACATGATGTTCATTATAAACCCCTTATTTCTTAAAGTACTAGGGGAGAAAAGAGAGAAGGAGCCCGAATAATGTGATTTGCATCAGGACTTAAGTCCCAGTAAAAACCTGGTCAGTTTAAAGGTACCACCTTTATATGGACCCAACAAGATGAAGAATGTTACTTTCAAGAATATTTTAGTATATACCAATGAACAATTCCACTAGCACATAATGAATATCCACTCACGTGCTGGGTTCTGGGAGTACCAAGGTAAAAAAACACAATAGCTTTTGCCTTCAAAGAGTTTAAAATAAGGAAAGATAGTGTTTGGGTTTTATCTTGGTATCTCTAGTGTTTTGCACAGAGTATGCTCTTAAATTGTAGACTTATTGAATGAATGAACCAACGAATCAATGAATTCTACTGGGAAGCAGGAGTTACAAATGAATGCAAATAAGTATAATAAAATTAAAGAAGAAAAAATTCTTTAAAAACTGAAGGGATCATGGGAAGCTTTACAGATAAAGCCTCTGAGTGAGTCTAAAATTCTGAAAGGCACCCAGGCATGAGTGACAGCTTGCATAGATGTATAGGAGAGGGAGATAATGTCAAATTTAAAGAATGAAAGGCAAGCCAGAAGAACAGACATATAGATTTCATAAAGAAGGAAATATCTAGACAGATAGATAGAAGCTAGATTGTAGAGAACCTTGAATTTCAGCCTAAGGAGTTCAGTCTATATATTTCCTATGGGAAAAGAAGAATAGAAGGCCCTTAAATAGGCAAAAAAAAAAAAAAAAAAAAAAAGCCACGATGACATGCCCACCTCCAACATTTACTATGTGTATAACTTAGGCAAATGACACTTCCTTGGATCCCTCTTTCCTCATCTGTCAAATAAAGGGGATTTGAGTAAATGTCACCTGAGGTACCTTCTATCTCACAATATACGACCCTATATGATCAGGCTCAAGTTTTACGACAATTTTGGCAGGTTGTGGTAGATAGATTGGAAGAGGAAGAGGCTAGAAGGAGGGAGACAAGTTTGGAGCTGATTACAATAGGGCAGGTAATGCAAAGACTTCCAGGAACTAATGCTGAATAAAGTGAGCAGAACCAGGACAACACCATACACAGTTACAGCAAGATTGTGTGATGATCCACTATGATAGACTTAACTCTTCTCAGCGAAGAGTGTCCCAAGATAATTCCAAAAGACTTGGAATGGAAAATGCCATTCACAGCCAGAGAGAGAACTACGGAGACTGAGTGCAGATTGAAGCATTCTATTTTCACCTTTTTTGTTTGTTTGCTTGCTTTTTCTTTCTCACAGTTTTTCCCCTTTTGTTCTGATTTTTCTTGCATATCATGACTACCATGCAAATATGTTTAAATTTATTTTAGATGTATAACCTTTATCAAATTGCTTGCTGTCTTGGAGGAAGGGAGGAAGAAAAAAATTGGAACTCAAAAATCTTACAAAATTGAATGTTGAAAACTATCTTTACATGTAATTGGAAAAAATAAAATAGAATAAAATGAAAAAATAATGCCAAAAAAAATCCTACGAGGACAGATGAGGTCTTATTAAGATCACTTATTAAGTGATGAACCTGGGATTAAATGGAAGTAGAAGGCTACTCATTGGATAGCAATTCCCTGAATGCCCCTGTAATATTTGCAGAGCCCAGAAGCACTGGAGCATCATTCTCAGGAAAAACAAATCATCCCACTGCCCCCACATGACCCAGATGTGCTTCACAAGTGGTTAGCTCAGCCAGGTGCCAGTGACTTCTCCATTTTATTTTCTGGCCTGACTCTCATCAGCCAATCTTGTTCAGGGAAGGGAATAAGGTCTCTGCTCTTCAGGGACTTCAGAGGGAAGTCCATCTGATTGACATTAAATTCATGTGCCCAAAGGAGTAGCCTGAATTGGATTTACTCTCTTAACATTCAATCTGAAACACTTTTTGTCAAATGAAATACTGCCTGGAACATATGCCCATTGACACATTGACCTTTAGTCACAGTACCAGCAGGTTGCAGAAAACAGAGAAATGCTATCCAGTGGAGACAAACCTAGCACAGCTCCATTATCAATAAATGGACTAGGTAGAGAGGTTTAGACCAGAATTGAGAAAACTCTTTGAATAATTCATGTAAAATAACTGATATTTCCTGAGAAATTGTGTGTTTTTAATACAGATATCTGTGTCTACCTTCCTCTGACATTCACTGGCTCTGTGACCTTGAACAAGTCATTTAACCTCTCAGTATCCTATGCAATTCTATAAAACTATAAGATGCAGAAAAGAGCTCGACTGGCATTGGTAGAGTTGGTCTTTTTACCTGGAGGTCCCTTATGATACTGATGAAATCACAGATATAGTCCCATCCCCTATCCTAATACAATAGACATTTACATAGCACTCTCAGGTTTGCAAAGACTTTTACATTCATTATCTCATTTGAATAACTCTGTGAAGGTTATTGTGAAAAAACTTGCAAGAATTATTTTGCTCATTTTACAAATGAAAAAACTACTTCTGAAGCCACGAAGGAGGAGAGGAACTTCTATGGAAAAGATCCCCGTTATTCTTGTCATCACCATCACTAACCATTAATCAATGACCATTGACAGCAAGGTAAGTCCAAGAGCCTGGGAATAGCAGTACCTCTTCCTAAGACGTCCTTGACCATCATTATGTTGGGGTCACTCCAGGATCATGAATGGGCCCAGGAGCCCTGGGAAGAGCAATACCTTTCAGATCAATTGGCCCTGCTTCCCGTCCAGTCCAGGCAAAGAATCAACTCTTATGGAAATTTAGTCTGGAAACCGCCTTTACAGATGCTGTAGTCCCCACACCTACTGAAGACTCAGAAAAGAAAGTTTTCACTATCAAAGACCTTGGCATTATAAAGCAATTCAATGTCACAAATGGATATCGTTTTATTAATAGAAATAACATTAAAGATGCCATCTGCTTTGTCATTGTATCCTAAGGACTGTGGGGCCTTTCCATCTGACTTGCAACTGGATTTTCCCATATGTGTCATCTCCTGCACTAGAATTTGAGTTGCTTGATAGCAAGTTCTATCCTGATTTTTTATTTCTACTGCTTATTACTTCATAAATGCTTAATAAATAGCACTTATTATTTAATAAATGTATTCCCAGTAATTATTTAGGGTGTTTTTTCACTTATTCATTCTTTCATTAACTTGTGGAAATGGAGTGACCTTGGTCAATCTTGATGTGTGATTGCAAGTAAGGTCACTTGACTTGAAGTACAGCACTACCAGGATGTCACCAGTTCCTAGTGCCCCCATTAATTAACATTTACTTGTCATATATTTTGTATGTCATGACAATTCCCTAAGACTCTAAATTGCTGAGCAGGTGACAATCTTCATTGAAAGAGGGAGTTTCCTTTTCAGAAATTCTCTATGCCAGTGAAATAGCAGGTCCCGTACCAAAAAAAACAAGTATATTTACTTCTTTTTGTACATGATTTACCCTCAGTGGAATGTAAGTTCTTAGAAAGTAGAGACCATTTCAGTGTTTATAGCTTGAGGGCAACAATAAACATATAAAACAATTAATACTTCCTGAGTGAATGAATGAACAAACTCCCATTACACTGGGGATACTTTCCTAATTTGTTCATTTAATTTCCAATTTTTAGGTACATAAGCTTTTCCTAGGTGTTGTTGCTTAATGGTCATAAATAATGTTCAAGAGAGCAATGTTGAAGTTTGGTTTTCCAGGTAATTAGAATGGGTAGAATTTTCTTTTTTGAAGATATGGCAGAAAAAGAGAGAAAAGGGCACTTACATCTCCTGAAAGAGAGGCAGTTGAAATGGAGGGGGGGTGGGGGGTGGGAAATGGGAGCTCAGGATTTAAAGTTATTTGTAATCCCAGGCTCTCCACAGATGACTTCTGCAGTCAAGGGCTTGTGTTTACCTATCCTGATACAAGGGGAAAGTGTTTTGCTGTAAGCCTAGGATCAACTGGGAAGCTACTACTTTAAAATACATCTTACTTCCTTTCCTTTTCTCCTAAGAATTCTACCAAGGGAAGCAAACTTTGTTCAGATTTACCCCCAGACCAACCTGCAAAGTGACTTTTTTTTTTTTTTTTCAGGACTAGCATTATACTTTGCAGTGATCCACAAAGACAGTGATACTGATCTCATAGTTAGGACTTTTGGTTGTATGGCTTGAGTGCTGCAAAGCTTACAGTAAGTGCAATAACTGTATTAATTATCCAGTCAGGTAGGTTAATATCTAAATTGCCTACCGGCTGATGCTCTACCTGAATCAACAACACAACCATGTAAATTAATCCCTTTCTGGTATATTCACAGGATAATAAATAAGATACATCTTTCCTAAAAAAAACTTGCAGTATCTCTACCAGTCACCAGAGGGTGTTCATCCTGAAGACACCATCCATCATGGCAAAACATCTGCAATGTCTATGGTTCTAAAGTAGCTTTGATTAATGCTTTTTTTTTTTTTTTTTTTTTGTGAGGGTAAAATTAATTTAGAGCAGAATGTAACCAAAATATTTTTAAATATTTAATAATAATAAATAATAATTATATTACAATATAATGTGATTCCTTTGTAATCCTTTGTGCTTTTTTTCGGCATTTAAAAACATCATTCTGGATCCAAAGACTTCGCTAGCCTGCCAAAGAGAACTATAACACAAAAATCTCTCATCTCAAGAATGAAATTGGATGTAGTTCAAAATATTAAAATATTAAATCTATTGTCCGGCCATCTCCTAGCCTTCCACCTAATTGCCCTTCTAAATCTTTGAGTCTGGCTGGGTAATTGTAACAGCATGCATTCTGGCTAATGGAAAAGAAGGGAGAAAGCATATACTACATCTCTCATGATTCTGGATTAAAAACAAAGGAAAGTGAGGAAGATGATGAGGAACTTCCAATCCAAGCTCCACAATCCAATGAGATTATATACTTAAACTCAGCAACTCTGGATCTTTTTTCCTTATAGTTCCTGGTCACCAGCACTACTCTAGGAATGGAACTGGATTTCCTCCATATAATACTAGCTTCTCTTGTTTGCCACGGGACTCATGAAGGCAAAGCTGTTGACTGTGGAATATTTAAACCCTTCTAAGAGATTTTTTGTCGTTTATTTTTTCCTTTTTAATCTTCACAAAAGTCCAAATAAAAAGGAAGTCAAGAAGCTAAAACAGGAGGGGATGTCATGAAGGTCAGATATCATCCCTTCATCCTATCGTCATGTAACTCTTGATTCAATTACAAACAAGGGCCCAATAAGAGCCTAGAGGAGGGGGAAATGGAAAATACCAAAATCTGAAACTTCTGTCTGCTAAACTAACCTCTCTGTGTGTCTCCCAAGACTTAGGAGAAAACGATAACAGACAGAAATAAAAGGGCAAAGCAAATTCTTCTCACTTATTACTATAATAATTCTGGTTTGGTATGTTCTACTTGAGACAGATTGATATAGAGGAAAGGACTCTGGAAAAGGAGAACTGAGCTTTGACTTGCCTTTGCTACTTTTATCTGTATGACTTAAGACAAGTCATTTAACCTCTACTTGTTTGGAAAATAAAAGATCTGGACACTGATAAGCTTTTAGGAGTAAAACTGGAATGGTGAATGACTTTGAGGTCACGTCATATACAGGAGAGTTAAGGTGAAGAAGAGAGAGGACTTAGGGGACTTTCCCCATGACCTTAAGAGGCTGTTAGAAGCTAGCAGAATGAGACTTGATGTTTTTGGTCCCAGAGGACAGAAGGAAGAGTGAAAGACCAGAAGAGACATGATGTCAAAATAAATAAATAAATACAGCTTATCAACAATGAAAATTTAGCCAAAATAGAATGAGCTACACCAAAATATAGCTGTTTGAAGGCTCATTAGCAGCCTTCACATTGAGGTTAGATGATCTTCTCTTGATATGTTAGAGAAGGGATTTTTTCTCAGATGAAATGACCTCTGAAATTTCTTCCAACACTGAAATTCTGTGATTCTGTAATTACTACTACCTAGATAATCTCCAAGATCCTTTCTAACTCAAAAAATCTTTTGATCTCTCATTGGATTTTGTATCTCTCTGATTCATTTATCATACGTTATCTTTATTTCTTGTGTGCTTTATCCCCCTACTGAAATAGGGGATTCCATAGGTGAAGGGAGTTTAACATCTAAACTTTGTATTTCTCCAAGTGCCTACTAGATAGTATGTGTGATGCAGTAGCTGCTGGATAAATATTTGCTGAATGAATGAGGACTGAGAACTGGCCATTTAATTAGTTTCATTCTTTGAGGAAAAAAATGTTATCTGGTCCCACAAACATTTTCACTATATATGGAAAGTTTCACTGGCCTTCCCACAGTTATCAATGTTTTCTGGTGGAAGGTAAAGAGATGAGATAACAGAATGATAGAGTTTTAGAACTGGAAAGGGCTTTCTTCATTCAAAAGAGGAAGAAAATGGAGGCAAGGAAAGATGATAAGATTTGACCAGATTTGCATAATTAATAGTATAATTGTAACTAAAACTCCAGTTTCTCTAATAATAATGCAGTGTGTGTGTCTGGGGGGGGGTTGTTTGTTTGTTTTTTCTTTAATGACCTTCTGTGAAAGGTCTTTGAAAATTAAAAAAAGAGTGGGAGGGAACTTAGTGCAGTGGGCAGACAATAGTTTGAAAGCAGAATATCTGGATTCCATTTCTTGATCCCTTCTTACTATTAGTGTGATATTGGGCAAGTCACTTTACTTTGCTGTAAAATGAGCAGGTTGAATTAGGAAATCTCTAATGTCCCTTCCATTTCTCACTTTAAGACTCTATGGTCTATGGCCCTATATAGAGATGTGTTGATAAATGTTTAGCAATCAGAACTCAAGAAAACAATAAATATATGCATATATATCCACGATACACTTTTAATTC
This sequence comes from Sminthopsis crassicaudata, assembly GCF_048593235.1. Classification (NCBI taxonomy): domain Eukaryota; kingdom Metazoa; phylum Chordata; class Mammalia; order Dasyuromorphia; family Dasyuridae; genus Sminthopsis; species Sminthopsis crassicaudata. The sequence goes on from NC_133622.1 coordinate 54,336,326, forward strand.
TAACCTGCATTTTTAACATGGTCTCCATCACTTTCATAAATCTAGGTAACAAAACAATAAACTAATACCTGATTCGTAAGATTTGCTGATTTCTTAAATGTAGATGCTCATATTAAAAATTTGATAAATTAGCTCACCCAAGTTGGTTCAAACTGGCTCCGGCCACCACTGAGCCTATACAAATATGAAGCTGGCAAATTACTGCTATATAATCCTTTGTCCATAGTGCAAAACCCACAAACAGCGCATTGGTGAAATTCCAGACCCATTACCTATGCTTAGGAGGAGTCAGATACTGGTCCTTGATCAAGAGATATTCATGTCTTGCCGATGTTACTCTCATCTCAAATGTGTAACTACAAACATTCATAGCATGAGCATCTGCCAAGAGAAGCAATACAGTTAGGTCTCTTCTAATACAAATAATGAATCCTATGAAAGGGTTTCATGTATTCAAATTAATACCATTTAAAGTTATACTTGTATAAAATATGGTAATTGTTTTCAGCCCAATAAAAACATGCAGTGCAAATTTGAATAATTCAACCACTTCATGGGATTCATTATTCCATAATTCACAGTAATTGGGACCCAGCTGGTGGGAAGAGGCTTAGACTTGGAGTCAAGAGATCAGAGCAAAAATCTGGCCTCTACTACACACTAACTATGTGACCATGGGCAAGTCATTTCACTGAGCATGACTGATTTAAAACTAGAATGCAGTTTTTGAAGTTGTCTAGTTCATATTCTTCTTTTTACATTCTCAAGGAAGGAAATAAATTGTCATATGTCATATGGGTATAAATTGTATATATAGATATAATTGTATAAATTGATCCTCTGACTCAAAATCCAAATCTTTTTTTTTTCCAATATATTATCAGAACCTTCTTCCTCAAATGGGATTGAATTAAGCTCTGTAAAGATAAGAACTGTCTTATTTTTGTATTTGTATGACCAGTGTTTAGTACAATGTCTGGCCCATAGTAAGTGCTGAATAGTTTTTTTTATAAATCATTTATTCAACGGACCTGAGTGTCTTTATTTGTAAAAATACCTTCCCTAATTTCATCAGAGAATTCATTCAAGAGAGTGCTATGCAAATGGAATATACATGGGTAGAAAAATATAGTAAAATCTTGTTAATTCAGATCCTGGGAATTAGAATTTGTGATAATCAGACACAAGATACATGACTTATAGAATAAAAATGTCAAGAGAATGTATTTCTCTGCAAATCATTAGGGCTTTACTTGTAAGAAAAATCCATATCCAAAATCAGTAGCTTTTTCAAATCAATGGCTCAGGAAATGAAGGATTCCTTCAATCTGCCTTGGGCTTCTAAACCCAGCAGGTAATTCTGACAAGGAAAAGTCTTGTGATGGGTATGACACATTGGATTGTTGGGCTGCTGGGACTTGACCCTTTTTTCCATGAACTTACTTTTTTTTCTATTTGGCATTTATTTATAGCTTAGTTTTTAATATGGAGTGCATTTATATTTCCTGGTAGCACTCAAAAATCATGAAATTGCTTTTCTTTAAACAGGATTCTACAATTCAACCTTAGACTAGCTTTTTGCCTTTACTTTTAAATTATCAAGGTTCTCTTGCACATCTCTTCTGAAAGGCAAAAATTCTCACACACACACACACACAAAACTAAAGGCAAGTAAAAACAGATCAGGTTAGTAGAACCCTTTTTAACTCTGATGCTCTGTGCTAACTCTGAGTCTCTCCTTTCTCTTCCTTAAAATGAGGGGATTGATCTAAATGACCCCAGGGTTCCATTCTAGATCTAAGTCTACAATTCTATGTCAGAGTTTTCAGTATTATAGTTATATTTGTAGTCCCAGGATGGTATATTCAAGTCTTTAATATAACAAACTTGATTGTAATGGGCACAAATGTATGTAATTGATTGCAGGTCTATAACCTGATTTTTTTTTTAGCCCAATTCACATTCTGGTCTCAGTTCCAGGTTGAGTCATGGGTTCATTGACCATAGAAGTCATCTAATTTAATCCTCCCCCTCCACCTTCTTTATAAAAACTAAGACTTAGAGAATGATTTGTTTAAGGGGATACAAATAGTAAGGGACTGAGCTGAAATTGAACACAGATCTTCTAACTCCAAATCTAATCCTTGTTCCAGTCTACTATGTTTTAATAGGAGTTAATCTATTCAGATCAGATTCAGAATAGAGGGGGGATTGGAGTGGGGACTTATCTAATTCAACTACTTTGTTTTACAAAGGGGAAAATGGAAACTCATAAAGATGAGATGATTTGTTGGTGGTCACTCAACTGGCAAGTGCTTGTTTATTAACCCATTTTTTCTAGTGACTCCCCAAGACTTGAGAATAAACTCTCCACTATATCTTATTATTTTATAAATCAAGGAACAATTGCTAAAGATATCATGGGGAGTGAGGCTTTTGAAAATAGGGAGCAGAAGGGAATTTATTTAGAGAAGTATGTGGGTGGAGGGGTCAGGGAATTCTGTTCCATTCATGACATCCATCACCCCCACTACCATCCTCAGAGTGGCTCATTAACTTTGAACTATGGTACAATCATCATGCTTCATTCCATTGACATAATAGAATACCTCACTTTTTCATAGCTCATTTAGTTTAAAAACTTCTCACAACAATTTTGTGAGGTACATTTTTTTTTTTTTTACAACTGAGGAAACTGAGACTCAGCCAAAAAAAAAAGGATATGGTCCCAATAGTCAACATACATTCATTCTTGGAGACTTTTGTTTGGTTTTATCTTATATATTGCAACAACAGGATCACAGAATATTAAAGCTGAAAAAATCTTTATTGATAATTTCCGAGTCCTGTATTTTTCAGATCAGACAATATGGGCTCAGTAAGGTAAATGATTTGCTCACAATAACACATGAAATTAATGTCAGAGCTAAAGCTAAAACCTTAGGCTACTGACTCCCAGTCCAGTGCTTACTACTGTTCAAGGCTACTCATTAGTCATCTGGCCAAAGAGAATTTATTAAACATTTATCAAATATAAGGTATTATTAAGCCTTAGGCAAAAAAAAAGTTTGGAGTCCAGACATGAAGTTTTAGGTGCAAAGAGAAGCAAGAAAGATTCTTTGATGGATTGTACAAATACGTTCCAAATCCAGCATTTCGATCTGATACCATTTATTCTAAAACTCTGGAGCAGCCAGGGATATAAAACACAATCTGTGAGAGTCCTGGAGGTTACCTATAGGCTAAGATTTTGTATTACTGGTGTTGATATTTTAAAAATGTTTTTGCTTTTATTTCTGGTTGAAGGAGGAAGGACATCAGAAGAAGACCAGAGATATAGAGAGTAAGAGTTTTCCAATTTGGGATTCTACTTCTTTAGAAATATTCTTGCAAATGTTGGGTAATCATTTGGTCAATTTTCTGATATGTTTTAGAGGGAATTCTTGCTCAGGTGTGAATCGGACTGGATTACCTCTGAAGAACTATTCAAGTCAAAGATTGTGACTCTCTGGCTTTTCCCACTTCAGGACATTGTAGTGGAGGGATTAGATTTCTCTTAAATGTATCTTGGGCTGCCAGAGTCACCAGTGCTATGTCCGAAATTAGGAAGATAACTGGGTTTAAACCCTGACTCTGATCCTAGGTAGCTTGGTTGTTGATGTTTACAATTGCGTCTGACACTGAGAGACCATTTGTTTTTGTTTTTGTTTTTTTGTTTTTGGCAAAGATACTACAGTAGTTTGCCATTTTCATTTTCCAGCTCATTTTACAGATGAGAAAATTGAGGCAAAAAAGTGTTAAGTGAATTGCTGGGTTCATTCAGCTAATAAATGTCTGAGGCTAGATTTGGACTCAGGATGATGAATTTTCCTAACTCCAAGCCAGGCATTCTACCCATTGTAGAGCCTAAATGTACCTAGTGTGACCCTGAATACTTCATCAGTTGTTTTGAACCTATCATTCCTCATCTGTAAAGGATGGGGGAGAATCATATCTGTATTCTCTATAACTCACAGGATTAAGACTCAAATAAGATTATGTGTGAGTTATAGTGTACATTTTTAAAAATTCTTATCATTTCTTACTATAATGTTATGAGGGAAAGGAAACAACTAGTTGTGTGATCCCCAAGTCACCAAGCTTCCGTTTGTCTCAGTTTCCTCATTTGTAAAAAAAAGGGGATAAATAATACAGCATCTATTTCCCAGAGTTGTTAGGGAGATCAAATGAGATAATAATTGCAAAGTGCTTAAACTCAGTGCCTGGCTCATATTAAGAGCCATATTTATATTATTATTATTATTATTATTATTATTATTATTATTATCTAGAAAAGTTTTTACAGAGAAGGAAGCATTTGAGGTGGATCTTGAAGGGAAACACTTCAACGAACAAAAAAGAGCTGGAATGGATTGAGCTAGTGAATGGAGTCCCAGAGCTGAAGTCAAGAAGACAAATCAAGCTTCATTACTATATCATCCAAAGCAAGTCACTTAACTCCTGTATACATCAATTACCTCATTTATAAAACAAACAAACAACCCAAAAATCCATAAGAAGAGCACCTACCTCCCAGGGTTATTGTTAGGATAAAATGAGATAATATTAGAAAAGCACTTTAAAAATGATCCCTAAATGCTAGCTATTGCTGGAGTGGATTCTGAACATGGTTTAAGCAAAGACACAGTAAACCCGGGAATGGACAAGTCAAGAGCCAAGATTTAGTCATTTAGTCTGACAGGAATACAAAATGCACCGAAAGAAAAAGCTTTCGAGATGAATCTTTGAGACCATTGTTGGTTAGCATGTCCTCTCTAGTTTGAATCCCTTTCTTAATCTTTATTCTCCATTTCAATAATAACGTGAAATCACTTCTTTTGATTCAATGACCACTTTAGAATAAGAAAGACTTTGTTGGGGGCAGTGCAGAACCCAAGAAGCAAAGGGATAGTATGTGAAATAGTTTAAAAAAAAAATGCCTATAGTGGAATCCAGACCGGATTTGGGATTTAACTGTATAACTTCTGACAAAGAACTTGGTCTACCTGGATCTCAGTTTCCTCATTTGTAAAGTATGTTTGGAATGGATGATCTCCTAGTTCTCTCTTCATTCTAATTCTGTAGTGTTGTTGTTATTGTAAGGCCTTTTAGATAATTGTCTGATTATTCATTACTGAAGAGTTGTTTTTTTTCTTCCAATTCCAAATCTTTTACATAGTGTGATTTTCAGGAAGTGTAAGGTTTCTAAAAAATAATAAGACAGTGTCTGTGTAACAAACCCAAATTAATTGCCAAAGGTAGATTATCTATCTTGGTAGTCTGGTGTCATTTATAGAGCACTGGCTAGGAAGTCAGTTGCCTCAGACACTAATTGTGTGGCCCTGAACAAGTCTCAGTCTCAATTTCCCCATCTATAAAATGGGAAAGACAATAATAGCATCTCTCTTAAAGGCTTGTTGTGAGGGAATATGAAATAATGTGTGTAAAGCATAAACATTTTAGCTATTATTATTGGCAAAGTATAGATGGTACTCAAGTCAAGGGACTATCCTTCCATAATTACAAAGTATAACTGTTCTCTGATACATCACTACAGATTGTACCCTTGACCTTAGTCACCTCCCTGGAATGGGAATGGGGAGGAAAGGAAAGATGAGGGATAGAAAATGGAAAACGAAGAGAGCAGGTGGAAGGATTTATCTCAACTTATGTATAACATATGTTTTACCTATGGGTCAACAATATACTTATATTTGAAAGACTGTTTAAATCTCTCCAAGGGAGGTTTGACATACTCTTAGAACTAACATTTAAGACTGATTTAATCCAATTTGGTAAGATTTTTTCCATATTATAAATGATTAAATTTTCTCACACCTCTCAGAAAATCTTAGACATGGAATTCTTATCTGAATCATCCAGCTCCCAAGTCTTACCTAGAAACCCTACTAATATCATTATCCCAATTCTTCAAAGGGAATTTAAAATTGTTTATAAACTTAGTCAAAATACAAACACCTTGAGAATAAAAGCTATTTCTTTTCTTCCCTCCCTTTCTTCCTTCTTTCCTTCCTTCCTTCCTTCCCCCTTCCTTCCTTCCTTCCCCCTTCCTTCCTTCCTTCCTTCCTTCCTTCCTTCCTTCCTTCCTTCCTTCCTTCCTTCCTTCCTTCCTTCCTTCCCCCTTCCTTCCTTCCTTCCTTCCTTCCTTCCTTCCTTCCTTCCTTCCTTCCTTCCTTCCTTCCTTCCTTCCCCCTTCCTTCCTTCCTTCCTTCCTTCCTTCCTTCCTTCCTTCCTTCCTTCCTTCCTTCCTTCCTTCCTTCCTTCCTTCCTTCCTTCCTTCCTTCCTTCTCCCTTCCTTCCCCCTTCCTTCCTTCCTTCCTTCCTTCCTTCCTTCCTTCCTTCCTTCCTTCCTTCCTTCCTTCCTTCCTTCCTTCCTTCCTTCCTTCCTTCCTTCCTTCCTTCCTTCCTTCCTTCCTTCTTCTTTCCCTTCCTTCTTTTTTCTGTTTCTTTCACTCTTCCTTCCGTCTTTTTAAAATTTCTTTCCCCCTCTGTGACACTAAATCAATGAACTCCCAGTAAAACAACTCCTTACATCCATATAGATCTGCAACCCCACTATGATTTAGAGTCTTTGAGAATTTTTGTTGACACTGAGACATGCAAGGTTATATGATGTGGTCAGTAATTATCAGAGGCAAAATTTGAACCCGGGTTTTATTGCTCTTCTAGCAAATAGTTTTCACTTGAATTCAATTAAATTAGACTGGAGTGGATAGAATTGAATTTCTAAAGAGATGATCACTGGGGAAAAGCTCTCTTTTCCCTATTATGACAAGAGGTTCAGCAACTGTCTTTAAGCTTTGGCTTTGATTTGCAGTGAATAATTCATACTTCAGGGCCCACGGTTGATTGGTTTTGTTTTGCTTTTAAGCTACCATCAAATTTATTATTCTTGAGTAAGTTTGTCTTACATCTAGATGAGTGTTTGCATTCCAATTCTGAGACAATAGGGGCTACTCGTTAAGGGTAAACCTCATAATCCCCAGTATGGAACCTCTCTTGTATAGATAGTGAAACTGGATATAATCAGTGAATACTAAAGACAATAATTATGGAATTAGAATCAGAGAACCATAATCCAACTACTAACTTCCTATACATTTCTCAGAAGTTACCCTGGGCCACTAGTTTTGATTCTTTGAAAATTATGAGGGAGAAGAACCATAAACAAAAATATAAAGAAGCAAAATTTAACCAAAGGAATGTTATCTATATTGAGAGAATTAGTCTTTCATTGAAAGATGAATATATTTCTTGGCCATCTATTTGCTTTGTCAAATCCCTGTCAAGTGAGTCTTCTGTCAAGTCAAATGAACTTCATTCCATATCAAAACCAAGGGATGTTGTTAAGAATTCACTAGATTAAAAACTCTTCCCTCTGGAGCTCCAGGGTCAAGGATTGCAGGAAAAATGCAGGGAGGAATATCCATTAGAGGTGTCAGCAAGCAAAAGTGTTGACTGAGTTTAAATCACTAGCGTGAAAAGCAAAAGCAAACACATTTTAATTTATTGGTGGGAAAAAAATGGCCCATATCATGGCAAAAATTCTAATAAAAAATAAATAATGTTGACAACAGAAGTGGAAAAAAACCCTAATGTTCTTTGCAGCTCTGTGAATTAGCTAGCAAAGGACGTGCCTGTCCATTAGTCAAAAGATAAAAAATATAGGAAGCAGTCTGAATTGATAGAAGAAGCCCTCACTAGAAACCCAGGGTCTGGCCCTATTTCAAACCTCTTAATCTTTCTGGGCCTCAGTTTCCTTATTTGCAAAATAGGTATAACACTTTGCTAGTCCTTATTTTTTGAATCGTTTCAAAACTCCTTTTCCCCCAACAAAGAGTCATATTTTTTTACTCTGGGATTTGTAGAAGATAGAGTTGTCTGATACTTTTGAAGATTTATCAACTAAGGTGCCATTCTCCAAGTTAAGGTCTAATACTGAGGAGTAATACAGAGAGGTTCTAACAAAGTATTCCACTATTCTTTTATGAAGACAAGGGAAAAGAGCAGCTATTTCAGAGTGAGGACATCATTACTGTGCTTTCACTGTGTCCTCAAGACCTAACAAACTAATGGTAGCTATAGAAACATCAATTACTGAGATGAAAAGTCATGGTGCTAATTATCAAGAATCTTGTCTAAATTAATAATTTTTGAGTTTATGAATTTTTGAGGTCCTGAAAGAATAACAGATTTGTAAACAGAGGTCTGAATTCCAATTCAGGTCTGCTAATTACAACTTTTGTGACTTTGGATAAATTATTTCATCTAACTTGGTCTTAGTTTGCTCATCTATAAAAAGTGAATATTAACTTGGATAATCTCTAAGAGCTTTTCTTACTCAAAATTCTAGGAGCCCATCATCTTATGCTATTTGGATTAGAATTAGAAAAATGTTTGTTGCCAAGATGACAATATGAGTTAGATGGACAATCTGGGACAGACAGTCTAAATGAATGAGTTGGGCCCAGAATTAAGCAGTAAGAAACTGCCAAGTTTCTTTAATGAAAACTAGGCTTTTCTCAGAACAAAGGCCCATTTTCTTTTAGTACATATATTCTACCAGTGTTGTATGACTTTTGTACTATAATAGTTTCTGAAGAAGGAAAAAAGAATATCATGTAATGAGCGAAGGAAAAGCCCATACTGAGTGTGAGCTGGCTAGAATATAGAAGCACTGAGGACTACTAAAGAACATGAATTAAAGATGTCATCAGAGAGATGGGCTGCTCATGGAGTGAGGGAGGACAAATGGATAGTCTGAGAAATCCACAGGTATCAGAAAGCAAAAAAGGCCTCCAGCATCTTGAATTAGTGGCCTTGTGGTGAATCTATGGAAAAGACATGGAAGAGAATTAAACAAGATGGATGGGCATGAATAGTTTATGATCAGCATCTTTGGAGGAAATAACCAAATCCTAAGATCACAGATTCATTTGAGTATTAAAACTCTGTATTAGAGGTGTCAGCATGTGAAAGTGTTGATAGAGTCTAAATCACTAGCGTGAAATGCAAAAGCAAACACATCTTAATTTACCAGTGGGGGGGGGAAAAGGGTCTTTATCAAGGCAAAAATCCTAATGAAGAAATCAATCATTCTGACAAAAGAAGTGGAAACAGAACATCAATGATCTTTACAGCTGTGTAGGTTAGCCAGGCGTACCTTTAGCCTGACCCATGTTAAGACATAACCCTCTGAAGGAAATAAGTAAAAATGCCAAAATACAACAAAAAAGTTCTTATGAATCAGCTCAGGTGGTGTAATCATTAGAACATTCACTTTGCACACAAAATATCTCCAATTTTAAGCCACACGCAAACCCCTATTGTGCCTGAGAAAAATCATGGGACAGTAGCAAAAGCATTAGATTTGGTCAGTGGATTTGGGTTCAAGTCCCAGCCCTGTCCCTTTCTAACTGTATGGTGAGAGGCATTTCATTTTACTTCTTTGGAGCTCAGTTTCTCCATCTACAAATTGAGGGAATTGGACTAAATGATCTCTAAAAATCTCTTCCTGATCTAGATCTATGATTCATTGATCATGTTTATGATCAAGGCGGTTCTACACTGAATATGTGAAGAACTTGACAAAGACACAATTGGAAGAGCTTGCATGTGATCAATCATTCAACAACTCTTTTAAGTTTCTACCATGTAAAAAAAGAGCATATACTTGCTAGTCCTTACTTATTATTTTTGGATTGTTTCAAAACTCTTTTACCCCCAACAAATAGCTACCCCTTATAGCTACATTCCAGATGCTTCTAATCACAAGCGGATACAATAATATCCTGGAAAATCGTGAATAAATACAATGTTTTCAGTTTTGCTTTGGTAGATCCTTCATATGTTTTCTCTACTCAGAGGACTTGAGACTTCTCCACACTTCTTGTTCTGTCTTGACTCTATGATCTGGCTGTAGGATGAGCTATGGAGTATTAAAGAGGGAATCCTAACTAAACATTTTAACTCCAGTTCCTATTAGTTTTTTTGGGTTTCTTTTGCTCTTCCTTCTTTCTTCTTCTTCTTCTTCTCCTTCTTCTTCTTCTTCTTCTTCTTCTTCTTCTTCTTCTTCTTCTTCTTCTTCTTCTTCTTCTTCTTCTTCTTCTTCTTCCTTCTTCTTCTTCTTCTTCTTCTTACAAATTACATGTACATGAATAATCTAAAAAAAGTGAAAAAAGGTGAAATTTAATTTTGGTACCATGGCCATTTTATTATATTGGCATGGATTGGCATAAAAAAAGTATATGGGTGACTTGAGTGGATAAAGCACTGGGCTTGAAATCAGGAAGTCCTAAGTTTAAAGTTGACCTCAGTCACTTATTAGCTTTATATCCCTGGCCAGGTCACTTAATCTGTGTTACTTTAAATCCACTGGAGAGGGAAATGACAAAGGAATTTAGTATCTTTGCCAAGAAAACTCCATAGAATGTAAGATCCATGTGGTCAGAAAGTCACATAGGACTGATAGACTTAACAACAACAGAAGTGAGCACTGGATTTTCTATCAACTCTTCATTTTGTTTGTTTTATTGTGGCTGTTTTTTTTAATTTTCTAAGGAGCTCTTTGTAAATAAATTTATTCAAGGCTTTGGCATTCTTTAGGAGATTAATTTCCATATGTTTTATGCATTGTTTAATTATTTGGAATGAAATTTCCATTTATTTTATTTTTTCTTATTTTATAATTAGTATATAAAAATGCTTTGATTTTGTAGTTGCAAATCTCCTCAAGCTATTAATTGTCTCAATTAGTTTAATTGATAGTTCCTTGGGATTTTCCCAATAAACATCACATCATCAGCAAAAAGAATAGTTTTATTTTTTATTTACCTCTCCAAATTCCTTTTTTCCCCACTTCTCTTATTGCTATAACATTTCCAAAATGATATTAAATCATAGTGTAGAAAGTGGGCAAAGAATCTATGAAGTAGATGCCCAAAGTATTGAACGCTATTATCTTCAAAAACTTCTTCAGTTCCACATTTTCCCTTTTGCTAATCTTTTTTTTTTTTTTTTTTTTTTTTTTTTCCCCAGTCATACCCCAAACTGATAGAGGGATATTGAAGTCTCCTATCACTCTTTTGTTAGTTTCTATGTATCTTGAAGTTCAGATATTGTTTTCTTTGTAAATTCAGATGTAAAGTCTTATGGAAGATATGTGTTTATTACTGACATTAATTTGTAGTCTCGGTTTCTTTCAGCATTTTTTATTTCTTGAATATTTATTTTTGCTTTGATATCATTGTAGCAATTTTTTATTCTTTTGACATATACTATGTTTTCTTTTTCATTTCTCTTAGTTTTTTAAATGGTTTCTTATGAATAGTAGATCATAAGGATTTGTTTTTTTTAAATCCAATTTGTAGCTGTTTTGTTGTTGTTCTGTTGTCTTATTTAATCCATTCACATGTAACTGAATACGTTAGATTAATGTTTTCCTACATTTATCTTTAAAATTATTTTCTTCAGTTTTAATCTCTGCCACTGTTTCTTCTGTAAACACAATATTATGCTCTTTCAATTACTTTATTTATTTTTTTTTAACATGGCCCTATATCATTTAGTTCTCTTACCCTTATTTTGATCTTCTCTTCTCATTTGCCACTCTTCTCCACTTATGGTTGTGTTTATTAGTTTCTATTTATTCTTCTTTTTAAATCTTCCTAGATATTTCTTTCCCTCATTTCCCCTCTCAGTCAAGTAGATTTCTCTTTCCTCTCCTCTTCTTCTGCCAGTTATGTACATCAATTTTTTTTTTTAAATTTCATTTTTATATCCCTTTCCAAAAAGAATATCTTTACCTCTCTTCATTTTCCATCCTCTAAGATTACTCTAGGCCCTAATTGTCTGATTAATAAACCTTACAATCATCTGATTTCTTGCTTTTTTCTATATCCTTCATGTAATAAAAACTTCCAAGGCTCTAACATCTTTCCTCTTTTTGTCATTGCCTTATAAGATTTATACCATTAATTCCACTCTCAGTACAAAGTCTATCATTGAAGGTATTAAAAAGGGTACTGCCACATAATAGGAAACATTCCTTTCTATTTCTATATAGCTTCTCTTATTGACTTCCAGCCCAAGATTGCATGAAAATATCTTCCTTGATTGCATTCTCTCATACTTCTCTTAGGCCAATGGTATTTCAAATTCTCTCCCCTCCAACACATATAAAACAAATAGACTTTTCAGACATCAACTGCAACAGGCCTCATCCAGTGTACCATTCACATCTTTCTTCAAATAAAGGAATATTAATCATTAGAAACATCTCATTTAATTTCCTATGTTGGAAAGTTCTGGATCCTTCTCTTCTATTATTTCCTTTATGATGTTTTCTCCCCCTAACCTTAACCCCAGAGGACTCATAATCCTTATGTTGCCAGTATACATCCGGCTTTAAATTTGTATGTTTTGTTTTTATAATGAGCATAGTTTCATCAATGTTCAGTTTTTTTCTCTTATTCTAGGTTAACTTTAACTCTTATGTACTTGCATTCCCAATTTATTGCTTTCTTTCTTTGTTGACAATTTTCATTGCAAATTCAAGTTTTTCCATTTTACTTTTTTATATAGGATGTAAATTTTGTTCTCATGATTTTCATTTATTCTTTCAACTACACAAAAACATCATATTATAGTTCCATGTTTCCTCAAATTCCACAGTATCCTGTTTCATCAAGGATTGGATCACATCCCTTCTCATTCATAGATGTCTGAAGTTGTTTATTAAACCTAGAGTCATATTTCTGTCTTTTGTTACTATTTTCACCTTTTTCTGATTTATTTGTTTATGTTCAATGTCTTTGAAATTTATTGACTTTGATATCTTTTGTACTTTAATTTTTTTGTCACCTTGTTTTCCTTATTATTCACTTCTAACTTATTTCCCTATCCCTTCCTCACCCTCTCCCCCACTTTCCCATTGTGTTTTCTTTTAAGGCTAGATTTCAGCCTCTTATACACAGGCAAATTAATATTTCACCAGCAAACATGTCTTCCCCAACTGTCTTTTGAGTGGTCATAATTGCCTCCAATTGCTGATGTGATATTCTCTCAGGCTTTGTCTAGTTGCTACATAGATCACCAGATGCACAGTGTAGTAGTCTATTGATCTATTATATTCTCTTATTTCCTTAGCTCTATAGTCTGACACTGGCAGTTCAGAGCCTACTTGAACCATATTTCAGAGCTTGCTTTTCCTAGCACTGGCAGAAAATGCTTTCCCTAAAACATGGATTGGTGCTTTTGGGTTTCAATCCTCAGTAGACATTTTATCCTTATGGGACTGTGTCTATTCTGTCTTTGAGGCCCAAGGACACTTCCTTAGCCAGAATCTAGTATTCTAGCAAACAGAAAAGAAAAATGGGAAGATGATTTGGTGTAAACCTGTGTCATGTCCTTGAGTTTATTAGTTCAGACTCTCTACCAGTTCATGATATGGGGTAAATAGTTTGCTGAATGAACTCAGATCAATAAATATCAGTTTCTGGATTTAGGGATACATACATACACACATACACACTCACACTATTTTGTTTTATATTGTATGTGTCAAAGGTCCTGGGAAAATTTTTTTTTTTTTTTTTTTTTGGTGTACAGTTTCTGTTTTTCAGAGGTCTGAAAGGTCATAGGGATCTGAGAATTTGCCTTCTTGCTCCTCATGGGACCCAAAAATTGATGACCCATAGAATTTCAAAATTTTATTGTTTATTGTAAATAAAACAAGAGAGAAGATAATTATCACATGTTAAATGAAACATTTTGGTTTTTTTAAAATTTTTTTATCTTGATCTAATTACAGTGACTACAATTGTAGAACATATGCATTTACTTTCTACCAATTCGAAATATGATATGAAGAAGTAGTAATAATATTTAAGAAGATAAAATCATGAAAGTAGGCTAACAATGATCAAATGTTATGTGACAAGGAAAGTAATAGTAATGTCGCTTACAGTAAAACAAACAAAAAGCCACCAGACACAGATTCATTCATATGAGTGATTTTTTCATGTCTAATATCTGTATGCGGATTGTAATAAGGGAGTTTTCACACATGATTTTATACAACAGACCACATCATTGAAATGATAAAATATATTAACTGTCTTTCATTCTGCTGAAGCTCTCCAATTGTTCATCTAGTCATTCAAAACTGCTTATGTAAAATACTTAGTATTTACAATTTTAAGTCTTACCCTAGGCTCCAATTGCTAAGGATCTTTTTTTCTTTCTTCCATGATTTTAATACATTTGCGTAACTGCTAACTTGGTTGAATTATAAGGAATAGCGAATAAGACCTATTAGTTTTAAAAAAAGGAATTAAAGGAAATTATATGAAATTATACAAAAGGGGAAAAATAGCTTTCCTTTGTACATGTTCATGGCAATGTTGCTTAGGATTCTAAAATTAATTTCATTATGGAAAGTTGATGGGGAAAGTGCAGAGAAGAATATGATCTGGATAATCTAGAAGAGAGATTCTTAATCTCTGCTCTTCAATCCAAGGATCCATAGATAAATGTTAAAACATCCATGAAATATTATGGGGTAAATGTTTTTTACTTAAATATAGTTAGTTTCCTTGGTAATCTTACACATTTTGTTTTAGGTATTTAAAAACAGGATTCTGAGAATGAGGTTTAGGATTATCTGAACTCTCAAAGACTTTAAATTTTTAAAATTAAAACTCTGAAATTAAAAAAAAATAAGAATCACCTCTCTATTCTCAAAATAACTATGTCTTTGACTGGTCCTAAACAAACAAAGAAACAAGAACAAACAAACAAAAAAACATGCCAGTAAATAGACAAACACACAAATAAATATCTGTTATTTTTGGTGTTGTTGTTGTCTGTATTTGCTCATCCTTCATTCTCACAGAGGGTCAATAACATCATGATGTTCAAGTTTTGATACTTGATTTGCATGTGAATTTGATTTAAGTGAGACAGAGCTGTGCAATGTTGTCAGCCTCACTTTTTCCTTCAGAATCATCAAAGTCCAGCAGTAATAAAAAATGAAGAAAACTGGTGATTGCCCCTGGATGCAGTGGAAGACTTTTGCCTTTCTAAATTAAATTATTTCCTAGGCTTCATTTTTCTCTGAGGCAACACTTATACAATGACTAAGGGCCTGTTATGTGTAAACTCTTGGGAAAGATTCCTTTGGTGAAGTTAGTGTTTTTGAGATAGAAGTGATTCAATTCTTTTATTTTATATTAATACTTTTCTTTTTGTTAAATAAAGCTTTTACAAATAGTTTTCAACATTCACCCTTGCAAAATCTTGTATGACAATTTTTTTCTCCCGATCTTCCCCCCAGTCCTACTCTAGACAGCAAGTAATCCAATATATGTTAAATTCTTCTATAAATATTTCCACAATTACATTCTGCACAAGAAAAAAACAGATCAAAAAGGGAAAAAATGAGAAAGAAAACAAAATGCAAATAAACAACAAGAAAAAAGTGAAAATACTGTGTTATGATTTACACTCACTTCTCACAGACCTCTCTCTGGATGCAGATGGCTCTTCGCTGTTGAAAAGAGCCACATCTATCAGAATTGATCATCATATAATCTTGTAGTTGCTATGTACATTGTTCTCCTGATTTTCCTCACTTTATTTAGCATTGTTCATTTAACTCCAGGCTTTTCTGAAACCTGCCTGCTGATCGTTTTCTGTAGATCAGTAATATTCTATAACATTTATATGCCATAACTTATTCAGCTATTCCCGAATTGATGAGCATCCACTCAGTTTCCAGTTCTTTGACACTATAAAAAGGGCTGCTACAACATTTTTGCATATGCAAGTCCTTTCCCCTTTTTTATGATCTCTCTGGCATAGAGACTCAGTAAAGACACTGCTGAATCAAAGGGTATGCACAGTTTGATAGCCTTTTGGGCATAATCACATATTGTTCTCCAGAATGGTTGGATCATTTCATAACTCCACCAACAATGCATTAGCATCCTAGTGGATTTTAATTCTTCTTAAAAAGTTGAGATATAGAAAAGTTTTATTGCATAAATTATAACTTTTCTTCCTGAAGAAAATATAGATTCATCAGAATTACCCAGTGCCAAAAACTTATGGAAAATAAATATGTGCCAATAGCTGAATAGTGAACCCTCTAATGAAGCCATTAAGCACTTTAATATAATCTTTGATATATACATTTGAGAAGATAATAGCAAAAAATGAGGCTTTTATTCCCTTTGTGTGTAGAAAATAAAGAATTTTAAAATTCAGTTATAAATTAAGATGGTGTTTACTTCCTTTTTTAATGGGCAGGAATAAGTTTTTAAAATTCTCTTCAGATATCCAGGATGTCTTTTAAATTTTCTATTTCTGCTTCATTACAGTCACAATTATCTAATACAGACATAATTTGCATTACCTATGTGTGGAACTACACATAGCCTAGATTATTTTCTTTCAAAACTTTATTTCTGCTTTGGTTTGGGAATGTTTAATAAGGTCCTAAAGCTTGATTACATTAAGATGAGGTTTCCAAAAAAAATTCAAAGTGGAGAAGAGAAAGTTAAAAACGTTTGACTAAGTAATGCCTACATATTTAATATTATATGTGTGAAATGATGAAGTTTAAACACAAAATTGCAATTTCTGACTTGCCTTTTGCTAGGTATGAAGGTGAATCCCTTACTTACTTGATATAAATCATTGGGCTTTATTAATTGCTTGTGCAATGTTAGGTTTCATGATACAAATTCAAAAATTCGGCAACAATTTTCTCAAAGAGTTAACATTATGTTTGTGGGGAAATAATATATTCATAAAATGTAACTATATAAAATGTGTATATGCCACTCTATTATCTCTCTCTCTCTCTCTCTCTCTCTCTCTCTCTCTCTCTCTCTCTCTCTCTCTCTCTCTCTCTCTCTCTCTCTCTCACACACACACACACACACACACACACACACACATATATATATATATATATATATATATATATATATATATATATATATATATATATATACTTGGGTAGGGAATCAGTTAATTTTTTAATTTTTGGGGTATATGTCCCTGAACTGAACTTAGAAAGACTTTAGAGGTTCTAAGAAGCCTAGATGAGAAGAGATGAATTCCAGATTTGGGAAACTAATTGGGAGACTATTGACACAGTCCAAAAAAGATATGATCACAACCTGATTTAAGGTGATGATTCTATACATAGAAAGAAGAGGATAGATGGATGATAGAATTGACATGTTTAGGGACCTGGTTGATTATTTACATGATGATATATATATATATATATATATATATATGTATATATGTATGTATATATATATGCATATATATGTATATATGTATGTATATATATATATAATAAAAACAAAAGAATAAGGAGTTAAAGATGATTCTGAGGTTAGAAACCAGTGTAACTAAAGGGACAATGATTCTCCTAATAGGAAACAGGACAAATAGCAAAATTCAGAGCAAAATATATCCTGATTATCCATTGATATCTTTCTACATTTAGATATGAGAATTGTTTATTAACAAATTTTTCATATTTTATTTTTGAAAAGCAGGCAAAATAGCATTGGACTATAAAGTATTCAGAATCAACTTTAGGTGCAAGCTACCAGTTAGCATATTCAGTTATTCTATACATAGTATATAGCTGGGAGTCAAATCAAGCTTCAATACTTATGAGCTATGTGTCCATGAACAAATCACTTAACCTCAATTTATCTAAGTTATTCCATCTATGAAATAGTGATAAAAATAACAATTACCTCCCACAGTTGTTGTGATGATTAAATGAGATAATAATTATAAATTATAAAAAAGAAGAAAGGAAGGAAATAAAAAGAAAGAAAGGAAAATAATAGCAAATAAAAAAGAAAAGATACAATACAATCAAATTCAGATAGGATTTAAAATATATGAAGATATTACATGGTTTCAAATTTCTCTACTATTTGGGACTTATGGCAAAAACCGATGAACTAATGTAAACATGCTCGCTCTGGTAAGCTGAGAACAAGTGGTCAGAACAAGAGCTGGCGAAGTTTTCTGTAAAAGGAGTAAAGCAAAACTGATTTTATACTCATCAGAAAATTATTTTTTACATTTATAAAAATTATTTTTGAGAAGACAGCATTATGATTCAACTCCCCCCTTTCCACATACTTTTCCCCACTCCCAACACAACATTTATTAGAAACCTCTATAGAGCAGGTTGGTTTTTGTTGTTGTCATTTTTAATGTCTTTATGTGTTATAAACCTATAATATATGTATGAAAATCTATTTCAAGTTACCTTGCTGAATTATAATTATCATTAATTGGGGGGACAAGGCAATTGGGATTAACTGAGTTGTGCAGGGTCACACAGTTAGGAAGTGTTGTGACTGAGGCCAGATTTGAACTCAGGTCCTCCTGACTTCAGGGCTGGTGTTCTATCCATTGGGCCATCTATTTACTCCAATAAAACTATTTTTTGAGAAACTTCTGCATGTAGAGTACTGTCCCACATGCAACTGAATACATAAAAAATCTGTTTTTGAACAATTTTATTAAATTAATAAATGCTAGCAGTCATATTTGAACCTAAGTATTTCTAATGCCTGAAAGAGTACTACTCTTTGTTACAGCATATTGTCTTGATCTCAGACAGTAAGGGTATTTCAAAGAAAATACATTCCCTGTGAATGGTTGTGAAGTATAACAATATTCATCACTGTTACGTCATTTTAATGTCTATAAAATATTCCCTCATCACTATATAGCACAAAGAAAGAAATGATAAAATAATACTTAAACATTTATACATATTATAAGATTAAATAGTATAGAAAATATTTAAGGAAGCATTTTCCTCCCTGGAAATGGGCCACCAATGGACTTAAGCAATCAAAACTAATTTATTAAATACCTCCTGTATACCATGTTCTGCTGTAGCTGCTGAGGACACAAATACAAATATAAATACAGAAAGTAGTACAAAATCTGAGAAAATGTAGAAGGCTAAAAAAGTATTTTATATGAAAAACTAATATACATAGACACACAAATAGGTTATTCATATAGAAGTCAACTCTCTTCTCTTGTCCTTATCATTTGGAAATTACTTGATATCATCCTGTATCAATTCTTTTTTTGCTACATTTTTTGATAAGAAGTGACTATTTCTCACTGAAGTAAAGCCCTTTATATGACTACTCCCTCTCTCATCCTTCTACCTTCTATAAAAAGCAATATAAAAAAGGAAAGATTCAGAAATTAATTCAATGATTTACCCAAAATCTCATACCTAGATATATAATGGGTATACTTGACTCTATGCTTTCATGTCTTTTGTATCGATTAAACCATGTTACAATATATGACCACTATTTTATAATTGGTACAATTAGACCCACTTTTTTCATTAATTCTTAAATTCTTGAGCTTTTGTTTTTCTAGATGAACTTTGTTATTATATTTCTATCTCTGTAATTTCTTGACAGTTTGATTGGTATGACACTGAGAAAGTAGATTAATTTAAAAGGAGTTGTCATTTTTATTATGTTAGTTTAATTTATTCATGAGTACTTGGTATTTTCCCAATTATTTAGATCTAACTTTATTTGT
>NC_133622.1:54356033-54366327 GCF_048593235.1 Sminthopsis crassicaudata
AAGAAAAGGACTCCAACCCTTGAAGGAGCCAAGAATCCTGGGAGGCAGAGATGAGCAAGAAGTGTTATTACTTACTTAGGGGACTGTGACAGCCTTCACAAAGGCACAGAGGGAAATCACGGGAATGTTGTGTATGCATATAATACCAAATAAGCAGCTCTGACCAGAGGTTCATTGTTATGAGACAGAGTAATGTGAACTCAGTTAAGAAAAACAGTAGAGCATTATAGAGAGGTTTTGGCTCAAACATCAATTAATGTAGATAATCACGGATGTCTTTCTCTAATTGTGAGTGAATAGTGAATAGTGTAATAGAAATATTCCTGCAAAAATTATGTGGTTCTGGATTTCCTTTAATTGGCCATCAGTTAAACTAAGTGAATACCCTTTTTTTTATAATAATGGGATATGCCTGGAAGTTACTCTAATTTCTGTCAAGGTCAATGTCTAGTTGCTATTTCATTACAACTTTCTTTATGTCCTTTGTTCTTGCTTTGTGCCTTAATGGCAGGTCCAAAATCTTTGTGGGTCATATGGGAAATAAATTTGGATCATGTGTCAAAATATAGAAACAGAAACCTAAGTCAATTGAAGCAATGTCAAAAAGTGCATGTCCATTTTATTTTCATAGAGAAAGCCATACTGTGGTCCAGAGCTAGAAAAAACAGCTGACTGAGGGTGGAGTAAGAAAGAAAGAACCAAGGCATGATGTTGTCCTGTTTTTATTGAGAGGTAGATCTGGAATTACTGCACTGCCACAGGTGGACATGACACAGCCCCAATAGAGCCCTCTCCCTAACTATTCCTCTCGTTCAACTCCACTTACTCAGAACTGATTAACTATGTATACAAGAACAATCCTTAATGTCCCTACCACAAGAAGAGCTCTCTAACTATTGGGTGTGTCCATTCCCAAAATTAAATTATGGGAGATGTTTTGTTTTTAAGTAATCATATCATACCTATGTAGGACTGCCCTATACTAATATCACAATCGCCTGATCTTCCAGTAAAAACCAGAGAATGAATCATTAGTTCCTGGTTAAAGAGACCTTAGGCAGCCTCTGGGAATAGAGTAAAAATTGAATTTGTAGATTCTAGAAATCATAGCTTTAGTGTTTAAAGGAACTTTAGGGATCATCAAGTCTACTTTCCTCAGTTTATTTCATATTTCAATTTGGTTTTTTTCTAATTTTAACAACCATCAGAAAAGGAGGGTTCCCTTGGAACATAAAAAGAAGATTGTACCTGAAACAATTATTCTCTATTTATATAGAGTAGTTTGAATTTTCTAAAACATGCATATCAAATTCCATAAATTATTTTCAAAGCTTCCCTTTTTGTTTTTTGTTTTTTAACATTTTATTTATATGTTTTGTTTTTATATTATATACATTTCAGGAGAGATCTTTTCTAATGAAATAAAACAATCTTAGTAAAAGTAATAGGGATTTCATCTGAAAATACATGTAGCATTTCATATCTGTTGTACTCCTTCCACCTCTCTCTTTTAAAAAGCTAACAAAAAGGACAGTTAAGTGGTACAGTGTATAGAAGATTTACCCTGGAGCAAGGAAAATCTGAGTTCAGATTTAGCTTCAGAAACTTGGCATGTGCTATCTATGAGACCCTGAACAACTCGCTTAATCCTAATTGCCTCACCAAAAAAATAAAATAAAAAAATTAACAGAAGTCTATTTTTTCCTTGCTCTCTATCCCCACCCAATTGGGGGAAAAAAGA
Source organism: Sminthopsis crassicaudata (assembly GCF_048593235.1). Classification (NCBI taxonomy): domain Eukaryota; kingdom Metazoa; phylum Chordata; class Mammalia; order Dasyuromorphia; family Dasyuridae; genus Sminthopsis; species Sminthopsis crassicaudata. The sequence goes on from NC_133622.1 coordinate 54,357,775, forward strand.
AAAAAGTTTCTTTTAACAGATATGCAATAAAGCAAAACATTCCCCCAATAACTATCTACAAAAATACGTACATCTCCCACTGCACCTTAAATCTCTCACATCCTTTCTGAACTTCATTCTGCCTTCTTCTGTACAGTGTTTTTTTAAAGTCTTAAAGAACCTTATTTTAAATTCTCTTCTTTCTTTTCTTTTTTTGGCTAATTTCTTCTCTAAATCCTAACTCCCTTATTTAAAATGAAGGAAAAAACAAACTTGTAATAAATAAGCAAAGGCCAAAAAAAAAAAAAAAAAAAAAGAATCCACATGATAATCATATCTGAAAATGCATATGTCTTAGTACATCTTTTGACAATCCCCTCTCAGGAGTATGTAACATCCTTCATCAATGGTCTTTTGAAGTCATGGTTAGTCATTGCTATGATCAAAGTTCTTAAATCATTTATAGCTGTCTTTCTTTATATTTCTATTCTTATATAAATTATTCTCCTGGTTGCACTCACTTTACAATGCATCAATTCATACAGTCTTTCCAGGATTCTTTGAAAACATCTTTCATAATATCTCAAGACCCAATAATATTCCATTTTCATCATAATGTATTCATCTATTCTCCAATTGAGAAGCACCATCTTCTTTTTTTCTTTTAAACACTCTACTTAGCATCTTTCCTCTAAAAATAAAGTTCATTTTTTCTTGTAACTATTCCTTTCCTCTTTTTTCCTTTATCTTAACTCTTCTTTTCCCTATCTCTGACTTCCTGTTAAATTTAATGTATTTCTACACCAAACCCCATGTGTGTCCACATGTATGCATAATCTTTCTTTCTTTCTTTCTTTCTTTCTTTCTTTCTTTCTTTCTTTCTTTCTTTCTTTCTTTCTTTCTTTCTTTCTTTCTTTCTTTCTTTCTTTCTTTCTTTCTTTCTTTCTTTCTTTCTTTCTTTCTTTCTTTCTTTCTTTCTTTCTTTCTTTCTTTCTTCCTTTCTTCCTTTCTTCCTTCCTTCCTTCCTTCCTTCCTTCCTTCCTTCCTTCCTTCCTTCCTTCCTTCCTTCCTTCCTTCCTTCCTTCTTTTCTTTCTTTCTTCCTTCCTTCCTTCCTTCCTTCCTTCCTTCCTTCCTTCCTTCCTTCCTTCCTTCCTTCCTTCCTTCCTTCCTTCCTTGTTTGTTTATGTTTGTTGTGCATGTTTATGTGAATGTGTTTCACCTTCCTTTGTCAGATTTGTGTACATGAGGTTTATCTATCCTTATCTGACCCGGCCTGCGGGTCTCGAACTAGGGACGGCTGAAGTCACACATCAGTCTGTAAGCCAGAGGCTGGGGGAGGCGTTTGCCTGGGGATGGGCTGAAAAGAAAGAAACGGAGGCAACTCTGGCAGAAGGTAGAATAGCTACTTTATTGAAGGAGGGTTTGCCCCACACCCCACATTCCAAGAATTAATAAAAGACCTTGGTTTGTCGAGTTCTAAGAAATATGCTCAACAAAGCATGAGAACATCCTGCCTCCGAACATCACAAGGACACACATATCTACCACCAGATGTCCCATAATCGACAAATGTTACCTTTGTTATACGACCCCTAATCATGGAATGTTTTTTCAAAAAACTGCCTACGTGACCAAGCCCCTATATAAACCCAAACCCTCCTTCAATAAAGTAGCTATTCTACCTTCTGCCAGAGAATAAGAAAATAAGAAAATAAGAAAAAAAAAAAAAAACTTGCGTTTTCCGGGATGTGGGAAAACTGGGACACTGATACATTGTTCGTGGAGTTGTGAACTAATCCAACCATTCTGGACAGCAATTTGGAGTTATGCCCAAAAGGCCATCAAACTGTGCATACTCTTTGATCCAGCAGTGTCTCTACTGGAATTATATCCCAAAGAGATCGTAAAGGAGGGAAAGGGACCTGTATGTACAAAAATGTTTGTGGCAGCCCTCTTTGTAGTTGCCAGAAACTGGAACCTGAGTGAATGCCCATTAACTGGAGAATGGCTAAATAATTTATGGTCTATGAATGCTATGGAATATTATTATTCTATAAGAAATGACCAACAAAATGATTCAGAAAGGCCTGGAAAGACTTACATGAACTGATGCTGAGTGAAATGAGCAGGACAAGGAGATCATTATATACTTCAATTACAATACTATATGATGATCAATTCTGAAGGACATGGCCCTCTCCAACAATGAGATGAACCAAATCAGTTCCAATAGAGCAGGAATGAACTGAACCAGCTACACCCAGTGAAAGAACTCTGGGAGATGACTGATCCACTACATAGAATTGCCAATCCCTCCAATTTTGTCCGCCTGCATTTTTTATTTCCTTCACAGGCTAAATGTACATTATTTCAAAGTCCGATTCTTTTTGTTCAGCAAAACAACTGTTTGGACATGTATACATATATTGTATTTAATTTATACTCTAACATATTTAACATGTATTGGTCAACCTGCCAACCGAGAGAGGCGGGGGAAGGAGGGGAAAAATTGGAACAAATGGTTTGGCAATTGTCAGTGTTGTAAAATTACCCATGCATATATCTGGTAAATAAAAACTATTTAAAAAGAAGAAGAAGAAGAAGAAGACAGTTGACTTGGTTCTTTTCTACAATGAAGTGATTCAAGGTAATTCCAATACCCTATAATGGAAAGAGAGAGAGGAAATGGAGAGAGAATTATAGAGACTGAATATGGATCAAAATATAATAGTCTCACCTTATTTATTGTTGTTCTTTGCTTGGTTTTTTTGTGTGTGTTTTTCTTTTTGATCTGATTTTTTTTGTGTGTGCAGCATGATAATTGTGGAAATATGTTTGGAAGAATTGCACATTTAACCTATATTGAACTGCTTCTGGTTTAGGGGAGGGAGATAGGGGGAGGAAGGCGAGAATAATTTGGAGCACAAGGTTTTGCAAAGGTGAATGTTGAAAACTATCTTTGCATATTTGGAAAAATAAAATGCTATTTAAAAAATAAATATTGCATTTTTATTTCAAAGTTTTTACTACACTCTAGTCTTTTCATTAGGAATATTGGAAAATCCTCTATTAAATTAAAGATCCATTTTTCTCCTTTAGGATTTCACTCAACTTTTCAGGTTGTTATTCTTGGTTTAAAACCCACTCTTGGTTTTGCCTTATCTAATTCAGCATGTCTCATTTATTCTTATGGCAATGGCAATAATGATAACTAACGCTTTAATATTTACAAATTTATCTTTACAACCTATTTTTCTCCTATTTCAGATGAGAAAATTAAGAGATAAAGGTTAAATTAATTCTCTAAGGTCATATAGCTAGTAAATATCTGAAGCTAGATTTGAACTCTTTGACTCTAAGTGCAGCACTCTGTGTACTATGCTACCAAAGAAGAGGCAAGATCTTCTGTAATCCTTTTTTGTGGTTTAATATTTAAACTCTTTCAAGTTACACATGGAATTTTTTTCTTTGATTTAAAAACTCATAATATTAGATATAACATTTCTGGATCTTTTCCTCTGAGTGTTTCGTTTAAGAAGTGATAAGTGGATTCTTTTTATTTTTACTTTGTCTTCTAGTTCCTTTAGATCTGGGCATATCATTTGTGATATCTTAAAATATGGTATCCAGGATTTTTTTTAATAATGGTTTTAGGGATTCTAATGATTCTTAAATTTTATCTCCATGACCTATTTTTCTAAACCAATTGTTTTTCTTATGTCAAATATCTGCTATTTTACTCTATTCTTTTAATCTTTTGTTTTTTATCTAATACTTTGTGCTGCCTCAGAGAGTACTGATTTCTGTTTGGTCTTTTTTATTTTTACAAAGTGCTAATGGCCAGAAGTGTCTCTAGTAAAAAAAAAAAAAAAAAGGTTTTTTTGGTTGTTTTTTTGGAAAAGCAATTGGGGTTAAGTGATTTGCTCAGGGTCACATAGTGTTAAATGTCTGAGATCCGATTTTAACTCAGATCTTGCTAACTTCAGGGCTGGTACTGTATTGCATCATCTAATTATTACATCTCTGGTTAATTTTCACCTTTTTTGCCCAATATTAAATTCACTTTTCTGACAGATGCCTTTTCCTATAGCCCATGAGCTTTGGGCTGATTTTCTATAGTTCAAGAGAGAATTAAGTCATTTACTATAGATTTTCTTTGGATTTCTTAATCATTATTCAATCTGGTGTTATTCTTAATGGAGCTTGTTTATTCATTTTTCTGGAATAGTTATATGGGAACTAGGTTCACTGACTTCATTCAAATAGCCATCTGAACTGGAAGTACCCCTTTACTTCATTTTACACATGAGGAAACCTTGACCCTAGAGAAGTTAAATAACTTACTTAAAGTCATACAAGTATATTACCTTGTTTTATGAACATTAGTCCTGTCTCCTCAATTAGAACACAAGAGTAAGAATAAGGATCAAAAAATAGAAAAAACAATAGGGCTGGAATTTTAACATGACTGTATAAATGTTTTCTGTGTATTTATATAGCAAGCTCAGGCTGAAAATGGTAACTTTTCTTATATTTCTCACCCAAACTATCAAACTTTTGACACTTATTACTCCTAACTATGCCATTGCAGCAAGTAGAACTAGGAAATGCAAACTTTATCCTAACACCATAATGGGCAGACAAACAAGCATCAGTATTCTCCCAAAGGCCCTTACTGCCAGTAAATCTTCCTTATCTTCTCCTATCCTTATATCAACATAATTGGATCACCCACATAACCCTGTGCACCTGCCCACTCTTTCTTGTCATTCTTCTGGAATTATGTATCACAGATAAGAGGAAATGTTAAGGTAAATGCTCCCTGGTCTCTAACCAGCTTGATACCTCTGAGCAGGTTTGGTATTGTACCTCACAGGTGAAGGATGTTGCTCTTACCAATGAGTTTCATGTAAGAAGGCAGAGTCAGTACTCAATTCAAATCAGTGGCCATTTGGTAAGCACCTTCTAGCTGTTAGGTTCTGTACTATTAGGTGGCGTTAATTGTATTGGGTGACAAGGACACAAAGACAAAAAGTCCAAAGTCCCTGCCTTTGAGGGGTTTATACTCTACTCCAATTTATGACCACTTCAGGCAAGATGATTGCTTTATGTCAGTCAGGTTGTACTTTCTCCGTGTCTGAAGGACCTAGATTTATAGTTAGAAGAAAACTCAAAGACCATCTCCTTAACCCTTTGGTTTTGCAGATGAAGAAACAGACCCAGAAGGTCACTGGCTCAGGGTCACACAACTATTAATAATTGACATTTATGGTGTTATGAAAGAGTTTTAAAAACATTAACTCATTGGAGTGTCATAGCAAACCTCTTAGGTAATTACCACAGATGTCATGGCATCTTCTTTTGCAAGTGAGGAAACTGAGACTCAGGAAAGCTATGTCAGTTAGGAAATACGAGGAAAATTCAAACCTAGGTTATCGAACTCCAAATTCCACGCTCACCCCTGGTGTATTCCTGTGGGCCCACTCCAGATGGTCTTTCTGCCTCACTGATTCATCTCCGGCTCACATTTCCTACTTCTAATTAGGGATGAGGGTGAAATCTTAACCATCTCTCATGAACTTTGCCACCTCATTAAAGACATTAAGTGAAGTAGTACCTCTTCGCCAACCTCTAGGCAAAGGCAGGGGCTCCTGGCTACTGAGTCTCACATTGTTTTGTCCTGCTGATTCATTCTTTTCTGTGTCACTTGTGAAAACAGGCAGGCTTCAGCAGGATCTACTCTGGTAGTCATTCAGTAGCTCATTCTGTAGTATCCCCCACATTAGCCAACTACACACTCTTATCTAAGTAATCTTCTCAAATAATTTTCTGCTTTTTTGAGTCAGCAGAATTTCTTAAGGAAGAAAAAATACATCATTTTTCTATCTTAGTCATAGCTTCCCCCTGAAAGGAGTAAAAGAGACTATGACACACCTAATTTGGAGAAAAAAATATGTGGAAAGGATCATAGAGATCTAAAGGAAGATATTTAGCCATTTTGGAGTAAAGTTCTCACTTTTCAAACACCTTGTGCTAAAAATATAGCATATGGCTGCATTCGGCTATATTGGGCAGTATCCACATTTCTCTTCTGCATGTTTTAATCATATAAAGTTCTTAAAATGGATTCATCAGAAATTACAAGACCCTTTGAGGTTAGATGGATGGATAGCTGTATTTCATTTGATTCTATTTTGCTGTCTTGATAGTACATTGAAGTTTCCCAGTCCAAATGATTAATGGGTTAAGGAACTGAAGTATAAGATTTTGTATGTACATTAATTTCTTCAACAAATAGTGTGTGTGCTTCCTAATTCAAAGCATGCTGTTGGGCCTTATAGGGAATAAAAAATATGATGAAGATATGGATCCTACCCTAAAGGAGTCACATTGATAGTTTAATAAATATGATACTTTCTGGAAACAATTGTTTGTTATCCTTTACAGAGGTATCTGTAAACTGACCTCAGAGAGCTACAACTTCATCAACTGCTCCAAGATACAAGCTGGATCTCACTTTCTGCCCTAGCCCCAACCATACCTCTGAACTCTGAATTTAAGATGCCCTCCGTATCTCCCCTCCCCTTTCTCCCCAGAATCACCCGAATTTAGCCAAACACAGCCATATACCCAGACAGATACAGGAGACCAAGAATTCATGTTCCTGTGGAAAACACAAATACATATGTCCATATATCAGAATAAATATAATGAGAATCCAAATAATGGCAGCTAAGAGGTACAATGGAATCTCTAATTCCTGTCCTAGATACTTACTATAATCCTGGGCAAGTCGTTTAACCTTGTTCAGTCTCAGTTTCCTTATCTTTGGATACCACCCACCTAATAGGGTTTTGTGAGGCTCCAATGAGATAATGCATGCAAAGCACTTTGCAAACCTTAAAGCCCTATATAAATGCTAACAGTGATTATAAATAGCAAATAGCTAAGCATAAGGTAGTTATAGCAGAAAAGTATTAGCAGTTTTGGGGATCAGGAAAGGTTTCTTGTGGAAGACAATATTCAATCATTTCTTGAAGGAAGAGGAGTGTAAGAGACAGAGGGAATACATTCCAAACATAAAGAGCCAAAGTAAAAATGTGGAGATGGAAGATGGAGTTTCATGTATTTGTATGTCTTTGCCCAGCATTTATTGTAACATAATATCTTGCACAAAGTAGGTATCTAATAAAATGCTCATTGGACTGGATTATAATGACCACATGATTATTCCTGTACTCTAGGTGAGAAACTTTAAAGCCTTAGCAATTATTGTCCTTTTCTTATTATTTATTTAATCATCACCAAATCCTGTCTTTTTCTCCAAATTATTTATAGATGTCCTCTCCTCTCCATGCTTTCTGTCACCACCTTGGCGTAAGCCTCATTCACTGTCTAAGGACCTCACTGAGAAGAAGGGAAAGAGGTAAATTGTTTGACATCCTTTACTATATTGCAATCTCATTTTAGATAAATTTTTCTATCTAAACAGTACCTATTCTTACATGTTCTCATGCTAAAAGATGCCAAAGAAATGGGAAGCTTGGAACTTAAATGTCACAAGTAAATCAATTTCACACCATCTTTGCCTTTGACACATTCTAGGTGGGAATAGTTCAAAGAAATGCAAAGGAAAAGAAAAAAGAGCCAAGCAGGGATCATATGTTTAAGTTATTTTTTTATCCTTATCATTGTCATTATTTCTGTGAAACCTGTGAACACAAAAACAAAAACAAAACAAAACAAAACAAAAAAAAATAGATTCTCATGAAGGAGGACTTAAGCCATATAAATAGTGTGAAATGTAATAGAATGAATAGAGAGAGTAAATGAGTCAAGAAAAGATGCCCACAGTTGAGTAGCTTCACAGGATGTTATTTCAACTCTACCACAGAACTGAGAGCTAAGGATTTGGTGGAAAAATCACTAAGGTTTTAAGTTTGAAAACAAAGAAGCTGGGAAATCCAATGCTAGGAATAGGATGACAAGCTAAAACAGAAGAGTAAGGAAGTCAATTCCATCCACAAAGTCAAAACAAGTCATTTCAGTTTAGTTGTTAAATTTGCTTCAAGCAAACAACCATATCAGGGAGAATGGGTAAAGTGTGAGAAAAAGAAAAAATAATTTACAGGGCTGTATTTATTGAAATCTTTGGGAAAATGAAAATAGACTGCTAAAGCTAGTGTCGGAAAAAATGAAGTCCAGGGGGTGAAATCTTTAGAAATTAAATGGAGGGTTTTTCTCAACCAGAGATTCCAGGGACCAATGATCAGTTTCCTTCAAGCTACTTCTTAGAAAACCTAGTGAAAAGGAAATGACTAAATTTCTAATAGTCTGAAAGCCCTAGAGAAATCATCTATAGTAGAAGTTGTTAAAAAGGTTCTTATACACACAAACCAGGAGTCCAGCAGTCCATGGATAGGTTTCAGGGAAATGAACTTTAATGGGGGAAAAAAAAAAAATCACATCTTTATTTTCACTAACTTTTTTTTTTTTTTTACAATAAACCTCTGATTTAATAAGAATAACCAGAGTTGCAAGATGACTCATTTGTACTAGAATGGGCACCGTAT